>NW_025534389.1:175000-205000 GCF_020615455.1 Coregonus clupeaformis | reverse complement strand
GCTAGAGCTTCCCCGGTCAACTGTAAGTGCTGTTATTGTGAAGTGGAAACGTCTAGGAGCAACAACGGCTCAGCCGCGAAGTGGTAGGCCACACAAGCTCACAGAACGGGACCGCAGAGTGCTGAAACACGTAGCGTGTAAAAAAAATGGTCTGTCCTCGGTTGCAACACTCACTACCGAGTTCCAAACTGACACTGGAAGCAACTTCGGCACAATAACTGTTAGTCAGGAGCTTCATGAAATGGGTTTCCATGGCCGAGCAGCCACACACAAGCCTAAGATCACCATGCACAATGCCAAGCATCGGCTGGAGTGGTGTAAAGCTAACCGCCATTGGACTCTGGAGCAGTGGAAACGTGTTCTCTGGAGTGATGAATCACGCTTCGCCATCTGGCAGTCCGATGGACGGATCTGGGTTTGGCGGATGCCAGGAGAATGCTACCTGCCCGAATGCATAGTGCCAACTGTAAAGTTTGGTGGAGGAGGAATAATGGACTGGGGCTGTTTTTCATGGTTCGGGCTAGGCCCCTTAGTTCCAGTGAAGGGAAATCTTAACGCAACAGCATACAATGAAGATTCTGTGCTTCCAATTTTGTGGCAACAGTTTGGGGAAGGCCCTTTCCTGTTTCAGCATGACAATGCCACCGTGCACAAAGCGAGGTCCATACAGAAATGGTTTGTCGAGATCGGTGTGGACGCACTTGACTGGCATGCACAGAGCCCTGACCTCAACCCCATCGAACACCTTTGGGATTAATTGGAACGCCGACTGCGAGCCAGGCCTAATCGCCCAACATCAGTGCCCGACCTCACTAATGCTCTTGTGGCTGAATGGAAGCAAGTCCCCACAGCAATGTTCCAACATCTAGTAGAAAGCCTTCCCAGAAGAGTGGAGGCTGTTTTGGACGCAAAGGGGGGAACCAACTCCATATTAATGCCCATGATTTTGGAATGAGATGTTCGACGAGCAAGTGTCCACATACTTTTGGTCATGCAGTGTATGTGTCGGGGTCCTACTCTGTCTTGTGTGTGCTGACAGCAGGTCATCAAAGAAGAGGCCCTCTGAAACCTCAACTGTCAGTTCATGGTAAAACGAGCACTAGTTATGTTTCCCACCATTAAGTTATTCCATCTTGATTTAAAGATGGCTAGATCACATTGATGCACGCGGCAATCCAGGGTTAACCTGGCTTTTTTCAGTGTCCTCTTGCCTGGACTAGGGATTTATAGTGTGGTTTCCATACGTTTTTCATCAATTCTGGGACCTCTCCCTTTAACACTACTGAGCCGAGTGGCTGTAGGCCTGATCCGCTGGCCTGGTTCCGCTGGCCTGGTTCCGCTGGCCTGGTTCCGCTGGCCTGGTTATCCACCACAGTTGCTGTAAACTGAAAAGGCCAACAACAACAACAACAACAAAAACAAGCACAACGCTACTGTCGGCACGATAGTGTGAAAAGAACAACACATTTCTTTACAGTTGGTCTTTTGTGTTTCAGTAAACAGTAGTGTTGCTGTCCAGTGGGCCTCTTGCTGCGTGACTGTGCCTTCCGTCTTTTTTCGCACAACAAACCACTTAATTGGTAGCCCAGCACTAATTAACGCATTGCATTGCAAAATCCTTCAGTCTCTCACCCCTCGCTCTTTATTTAACATCAAACGACCCACTCCGCTATGAGCGTAATGTTCCAACCAAACACAAGACATGGGTCTGTGTTCATAAAGGACAACGGGCAGCATTTGTCGCTTTCGAACGCCTCACTTTGAGAATAGGGTGGTGGATAAACTGGTGTTGACAAGGCTTTGTACTGTCAATACTAAACTGGAACAATAAAGGTTGAAAGCATTCCATCGGTGACTATAGTGGAATTACAATAGTCATGATGAAGGGGAAATATGTGGATCAACTTGGAATAGTGTCGCGATTGCAACAATCATTTTCTCTTTTTTTCAGGTTTCTTATTAGGACTATAAGGCTATGGCGTAAGCCAAACAGCACTTTGATTCAGTTATAGAGACTATTTCACGTGACAACCAAGTGATTTTCTACTGTATTTTCACTAAACCTCAATTCCCTCAATTACTTAGCATTCCAAATGGCACCCTGGTCAAAATTAGTTCACTCTATAGGGAGTAGTGACGCCATTTGGGACGCTGGCATTGTGATATACCGTCATATAAAGATACTGTACTCTACACCAAACAGTCCACCAACCAACACCTAATAATAATAATAATAATAAATAAATAATAATATGCTATTTAGCATAAAAACGTGAGGCGACATTTAGAGCAGAGCTATGTGTGATGAATGCCATGCAGTTACTATATTTCCATGAGTTGGATTCTACAGTGCATTCGGAAAGTATTCAGACCCCTTGACTTTTTTCCACGTTTTGTTACGTTACAGCCTTATTCTAAAATTGATTAAATAGTTGTTGTTTTTTTCCCCCCTCATCAATCTACACACACTACCCCATAATGACAAAGTAAAAACAGGTTTTTAGACGTTTTTGCAAATGTATAAAAATGTGTAAACTGAAATATCACATTTACATAAGTATTCAGACCCTTTACTCAGTACTTTGTTGAAAAACCTTTGGCAGCGATTACAGCCTTGAGTCTTCTTGGGTATGACGCTACAAGCTTGACACACCTGTATTTGGGGAGTTTCTCCCATTCTTCTCTGCAGATCCTCTCAAGCCCTGTCAGGTTGGATGAGGAGCGTCGCTGCACAGCTATTTTCAGGTCTCTCCAGAGATGTTCGATCAGGTTCAAGTCCAGGCTCTGGCTGGGCCACTCAAGGACATTCGGAGACTTGTCCTGAAGCCATTCCAGTGTTGTCTTGGCTGTGTGCTTAGGGTCATTGTCCTGTTGGAAGGTGAACCTTCGCCCCAGTCTGAGGTCCTGAGCACTCTGGAGCAGGATTTCATCAAGGATCTCTCTGTACTTCGCTCCGTTCAGCTTTCCCTCAATCCTGACTAGTCTCCCAGTCTCTGCTGAAAAACATCCCCACAGCATGATGCTGCCGTCACCATGGATGGTGCCAGGTTTCCTCCATACGTGACGCTTGGCATTCAGGCTAAATAGTTCAATCTTGGTTTCATCAGACCAGAGAATCTTGTTTCTCATGGTCTGAGAGTCCTTTAAGTGCTTTTTGGCAAACTCCAAGCGGGCCGACGTGTGCTTTTTACTTAAGAGTGGCTTCCGTCTGGCCATTACCATAAAGGCCTGATTGGTGGAGTGCCTCAGATGTTTGTCCTTCTGGAAGGTTCTCCCATCTCCACAGAGGAGCTCTGTCAGAGTGACCATTGGGTTCTTGGTCACCTCCCTGACCAAGGCCCCTCTCCCCCGTTTGCTCAGTTTCGCCAGGCGGACAGTTCTAGGTAGAGTCTTGGTGGTTCAAACTACTTCTTCCATTTAAAGATTTGATGGAGGCCACTGTGTTCTTGGGGACCTTCAATGCTGTAGAAATGTTTTGGGACCCTTCCCCAGATCTGTGCCTCGACACAATCATGTCTCGGAGCTCTACGGTCAATTCCTTCGACCTAATGGCTTGGTTTTTGCTCTGACATGCACTGTCAACTGTGGGACCTTACTGTATATGATTCGTTTTGAGAAGGCGTGGAAATCAGTCTTAGAGCTTTTTATTCTTAATTTATTAAAAGGTTTGTGAATATTGCAATTGTTAACTTTTTATGATCAATTGTTTTAAATCTGAAAATCAATATATAAAATGTAAAATCCTTCAAGTGATAAGCGCCAGATGAAAGGGATGGAGGGAGTGCTAGGCTACTAAGTCACTGAAGAACCAACCAAACTAAGGGGTGTGAATGTTTAAACGAAGTTGGGATCGTTAAAGCTTTCATTATGTAACTTTTGGGGCGACCCGACCAAAGAAGCGGTAGATCTGTTCTTTGTGCGCCATTTTCTACGCTTCCTGTTAAGTTTTCGTTTTTGCATGTTTTACTTTTTTTTTTACATGTTTTGTACACCAGCTTCAAACAGCTGAAAATACATTGTTTTGGGTTATGGAAAATGTATTTCACAGCGGTTTAGATGGTACAATGATTCTCTAAACTATACTGGCTTTTTTTGTCACATAAACTGAAATTAGGCGAACTATTAGAATTTTAGCAACCAGGAAATGACGGAGCGATTTCTGCATAGTGCAGCTGAGACCCAAACCGTTACTGGAAGCAGTGCGGGCCCCAAACAGCAGACAGACCGGCTCTTTACACCAAAGAAGTGCAATAAGGAATGGAGTGAGAAAATCACATCGCTGATTACAGAAATGATTGCAGTTGATATGCAGCCATTGTAAATGGTAGAGGATGTCGGCTTCACTGCCCTGTCTAGAACCAGACTACAAGATGACATGTCGGAAAAAAAATGTGACGGACCGGATGGAGAAATTGTACAATGATTTGCTCTGCAAGTACAAAGCGTGAGGTCTCAAACCCCAAGGGGTGCATGTTTAGTTTTTCCCCCTAACGCTACACAGCTGATTCAAATTATCAAAGCTTGATGATTAGTTTATTATTTCAATCCGCTGTGTAGTGCTAGGGAAAAAAACAAAACGTGCACCACTTGAGTTCCCGAAGGCATAGTTTTGGGAAACCCTGGTTTAAACTATAAAAACAATTGCAGTTAAATCATTAAGAAAATGTTTTTGTCACATCCCTAAAACAAACCAACAGAGCCACGGAACAGAAACAGAAAACTATCCCATTGTTTCTTTGAAGCTCTGGTCTCGGCACACAAGGGGCGACGCCACGACGATGAATTGTCCCCCAAAGAGTTCATCGATGGGTTGGACGGATTGTGAAAGGAGAAAAAGTAACTTTGCTTCTCTCTGCCTGGCTGTCCCATTTGAAGGAGATGTGAGTTGGCAGGGATGGAGAGGCTTGAAGATTAATGAGGGGGAGGGGTTCTGACAGGTCTTCCACTGGCCCTGCCTCTCCTGGGTGGCCCGATTGGTTTTGGATGTCAGTTTAGCTACTTAATCTTGTTTATGTGAAACAGCCACACTGGGAGAGGCCGGCCGGGCTGTCTGTCTGTCACTGTCTAGACATCAACCAGAGGGACAGAGAGGAGGAGAGGGACAGAGAGGAGGAGAGGGACAGAGAGGAGGAGGAGAGGGACTGGAGAGGGGCAGGAGAGGGACTGGAGAGGGGCAGGAGAGGGACCGGAGAGGGGCAGGAGAGGGACCGGAGAGGGGCAGGAGAGGGACCGGAGAGGGGCAGGAGAGGGACCGGAGAGGGGCAGGAGAGGGACAGTAGAGGGACCGGAGAGGGGCAGGAGAGGGACCGGAGAGGGGCAGGAGGGGCAGTAGAGGGACCGGAGAGGAGGGGCAGGAGAGGGACCGGAGAGGAGGAGAGGGACCAGAGAGGAGGAGAGGGACGGAGAGGGACCGGAGAGGGACAGAGAGGAGGAGAGGGGCAGGAGAGGGACCGGAGAGGGACAGAGAGGAGGAGAGGGACCGGAGAGGGACAGAGAGGGACCGGAGAGGGACCGGAGAGGGACCGGAGAGGGACCGGAGAGGGACCGGAGAGGAGGAGAGGGAACCGGAGAGGAGGAGAGGGACCGGAGAGGGACCGGAGAGGGACAGGAGAGGGACCGGAGAGGGACAGGAGAGGAGGAGAGGGACTGTAGAGGAGGAGAGGGACTGTAGAGGAGGAGAGGGACCGGAGAGGAGGAGAGGGACAGAGAGGGACCGAAGAGGAGGAGAGGGACCGGAGAGGAGGAGGAGAGGGGCCAGAGAGAAGGAGGAGGAGAGTGGCCGGAGAGGGACAGGAGAGGAGGAGAGGGACAGAGAGGAGGAGAGGGACAGAGAGGAGGAGAGGGACAGAGAGGAGGAGAGGGACAGAGAGGAGGAGAGGGACAGAGAGGAGAGGGACAGTAGAGGAGGAGAGGGACCGTAGAGGAGGAGAGGGGCGGTAGAGGAGGAGAGGGACAGTAGAGGAGGAGAGGGACCGGAGAGGAGGAGGAGGAGAGGGGCCAGAGAGGAGGAGGAGAGTGGCCGAAGAGGAGGAGAGGGACCGGAGAGGAGGAGGAGAGGGGCCAGAGAGAAGGAGGAGGAGAGTGGCCGGAGAGGGGCGGTAGAGGAGGAGAGGGACAGTAGAGGAGGAGAGGGACCGGAGAGGAGGAGGAGAGGGACCAGATGGGCCGAGAGGAGGCGGAGAGGGACCAGAGGTGGAGGAGGAGAGGGACAGAGAGGAGGCGAGGGACCAGAGAAGAGGAGAGGGACCAGAGAGGTCATGAGCTCATTAAGTTTTCCTATACTTTTCCGCAAAAAGATAGATTTAGAGTTAGATAAACCTGGATTTGGGACAAAATTACCCTGAAGGATTTTTACCACAATGAATTATCCAGCAAACTTTCTGGCAAACCAACAACCAGCAGAAGAAGCACAGCAGAAACCTCAAAATACCATCCAACCTGAAACTGAGTGAGTAATGTTCAATCTAGAGATATGTTTAAAGCCAACAAGTAAAAGGCATTACAATAATCTCAAGATATTTTACTTCATAAAGATTAAATGGTAAATTAGGACTACAGGGTTACAAAGCTTGCTAGGACAGGACAGACTTTAATGTGCACTGAGGTGTGACGTGAGAGGAGTGAAAGCCCTTAAACCCAATAATGGCAACAGAGAATCACAACCTCCACCATCCAAATGCAGAGGCCTCTGAGACCATCTGCCCCATGGCTTCCTTACATCGCTGTGTAAAGCCTATCATAGTACAGTTACCCTTAGAAATGTAAAACGACACTGTACGAAAAGACTACAAACAGAAGCTCCTCAGGGAGAGGAGAAAAGTCTATTAGTAGGGTGGCTGAAGTCTTTAGCAATTTTTAGGGCCTTCCTCTGACACCGCCTGGTACAGAGGTCCTGGATGGCAGAAGCCTTGGCCCCAGTGATGTACAGGGCCGTACGCACTACCCTCTGTAGCACCTTGTTGCCATACAAGGCGGTGATGCAACCAGTCAGGATGCTCTCGATGGTGCAGCTGTAGAACATTTTGAGGATCTGAGGACCCATGCCAAATCTTTTCAGTCTCCTGAGGGGGAATAGGCTTTGTCGTGCCCTCTTCACGACTGTCTTGGTGTGTTTGAACCATGATAGTTTGTTGTTGATGTGGACACCAAGGAACTTGAAGCTCTTGACCTGCTCCACTTCAGCCCGTCGATGAGAATGGGGCCATGCTCAGTCCTCCTTTTCTTGTAGTCCACGATCAGCTCCTTTGTCTTGATCACGTTGAGGGAGAGGTTGTGGTCCTGGCACCACACTGCCAGGTCTCTGACCTCCTCCCTATAGGCTGTCTCATTGTTGTCGGTGTTGATGGTGTTGGAGTCGTGCCTGGCCACGCAGTCATGGGGGAACAGGGATTACAAGAGGGGACTAAGCACACACCCCTGAGGGATCCCCGTGTTGAGGATCAGCGTGGCAGATGTGTTTTTACCTACCCTTACCACCTGGGGGCGGCCCGTCAGGAAGTCCAGGATCCAGTTGCAGAGGGAGGTGTTTAGTCCCAGGGTCCTTAGCTTAGTGATGAGCTTTGAGGGCACTATGGTGTTCAACGCTGAGCTGTAGTCAATGAACAGCATTCTCATGTAGGTGTTCCTTTTGTCCAGGTGGGAGAGGGCAGTGTGGAGTGCAATAGAGATTGCGTCATCTGTGGATCTGTTGGGGCGGTATGCGAAATGGAGTGGGTCTAGTATTTATGGGATGATGGTGTTGATGTGCGCCATGACCAGTCTTTCAAAGCACTTCATGGCTACAGACGTGAGTGCTATGGGAGGGGCGCAGTGGTCTAAGGCACTGCATCGCAGTGCTAGCTGTGCCACTAGAGATCCTGGTTCGAATCCAGGCTCTGTCGTAGCCGGCCGTGACCGGGAGACCCATGGGGCGGCGCACAATTGGCCCAGCATCGTCCAGGGTAGGGGGAGGGAATGGCCGGCAGGGATGTAGGTGGCAGGTAGCTTAGTGGTTAAGAGCGTTGTGCCAGTAACCGAAAGGTCGCTTGTTCTAATCCCCGAGCCGACTAGGTGAAAAATCTGTCGATGTGCCCTTGAGCAAGGCACTTAACCCTAATTGCTCATGTAAGTCGCTCTGGATAAGAGCGTTTGATAAATGAAAAAAATAAAATTAAAAATGTAGCTCAGTTGGTAGAGCATGGCGTTTGCAACGCCAGGGTTGTGGGTTCGATTCCCATGGGGGGCCAGTATGAAAAATTTAAAATAAAAATAATGTATGCACTCACTAACTGTAAGTCGCTCTGGATAAGAGTGTCTGCTAAATGACTAAAATGTAAATGTAGTCATTTAGGCAGGTTACCTTGGTGTTCTTGGGCACAGGGACTATGGTGGTCTGCTTAAGGTATTACAGTTTCTAATGTCCCATTGGTAGGATAGTCTCGAACGGAGCTTATCCATTTTATTCTCCAACGATTTCACGTTGGCCAATAGGACGGATGGTGGAGGTGGGTTACCCACTCGCCGACTAATTCTCACAAGGCACCCGGACATGCATCCCCTGTATCGGCGTCTCCTCTTCATGCAAATGATGGGTATTTGGGCCTGGTCCACGAGCAGTAGTAAATCCTTCGCATCCGACTCGTTAAATAAAAATGTTTCGTCCAGTTCGAGGTGAGTAATCGCTGTTCTGATATCCAGAAGCTATTTTCGGTCATAAGAGACGGTGGCAGAAACATTATGTACAAAATAAATTACAAACGACACAGGAAAAAAAAAAAAAAATACCACAATTGGTTCGTAGAACGCTATTTTCTTATCTAGTCTTGATCAACTACAAATGTCCTCTCTTTCATCAACATTTACAGTTGAAGTCGGAAGTTTACATACACTTAAGTTGGAGTCATTAAAACTCGTTTTTCAACCACTCCACACATTTCTTGTTAACAAACTATAGTTTTGGCAAGTCGGTTAGGACATCTACTTTGTGCATGACACAAGTAATTTTTCCAACAATTGTTTACAGACAGATTATTTCACTTATAATTCACTGTATCACAATTCCAGTGGGTCAGAAGTTTACATACACTAAGTTGACTGTGCCTTTAAACAGCTTGGAAAATTCCTGAAAACGTTGTCATGGCTTTAGAAGCTTCTGATAGGCTAATTGACATCATTTGAGTCAATTGGAGGTGTACCTGTGGATGTATTTCAAGGACTACCTTCAAACTCAGTGCCTCTTTGCTTGACATCATGGGAAAATCTAAAGAAAGCCAAGATCTCAGAAAATTGTAGACCTCCACAAGTCTGGTTCATCCTTGGGAGCAACTTCCAAACGCCTGAAGGTACCACATTCATCTGTACAAACAATAGTACGCAAGTATAAACACCATGGGACCACGCAGCCATCATACCACTCAGGAAGGAGACTCGTTCTGTCTCCTAGAGATGAATGTACTTTGGTGCGAAAAGTGCAAATCAATCCCAGAACAACAGCAAAGGACCTTGTGAAGATGCTGGAGGAAACAGGTACACAAGTATCTATAGCCACAGTAAGCCACAGTAAAACGAGTCCTATATCGACATAACCTGAAAGGCCGCTCAGCAAGGAAGAAGCCACTACTCCAAAACCGCCATAAAAAAGTCAGACTACGGTTTGCAACTGCACATGGGGACAAAGATCGTACTTTTTGGAGAAATGTCCAAGGCTTGATGGCTTAAGGACAACAAAGTCAAGGTATTGGAGTGGCCATCACAAAACCCTGACCTCAATCCTATAGAAAATTTGTGGGCAGAACTGAAAAAGTGTGTGTGAACAAGGAGGCCTACAAACCTAACTCAGTTACACCAGCTCTGTCAAGAGGAATGGGCCAAAATTCACCCAACTTATTATGGGAAGCTTGTGGAAGGCTACCTGAAACGTTTGACCCAAGTTAAACAATTTAAAGGCAATGCTACCAAATACTAATTGAGTGTATGTAAACTTCTGACCCACTGGGAATGTGATGAAAGAAATAAAAGCTGAAATAAATCATTCTCTCTACTATTATTCTGACATTTCACATTCTTAAAATAAAGTGGTGATCCTACCTGGGAATTTTTACTAGGATTAAATGTCAGGAATTGTGAAAAACTGAGTTTAAATGTATTTGGCTAAGGTGTATGTTAACTTCCAACTTCAACTGTAAGTCATTCCATCAAAACGATTTTTTGTTTAGTTTAGTTTATCCAATTTTTTGTCATTTAGAAAAAGTAGTAAATATAAGTTAGATCCATTATTATTTTTTAAATATACATGTAGGGAAGCCTTAATATATATCATCCACTTGTTTAGAGAGAAAAATGTTGATTTGTTTTTGAGTAAAGTAGTAATATGTTAGCTTAGTATTTTGGTTGATCATTTGTTTCTAGCTGTAATTTAGGCATTGGCTAGCCCAGTTACCCAACTAGCAACCTCACTAGCAGAAAGTCTGAGGTGAAATACATGCTAGCCAGCTAGTTAGCATAAGCTAACGTCTGCTAGCATAGGTAGCTAACCCCCAGTTAGCAGGATTAGGATTAGGGTTAGGGGACAGAGTTAGAATAGGTATTAGGGTCAAAATAGGGGTTAGGTTAGGGTTAGAATATGAGTTAGGGTTAGATTAGGGGTCAGTTCTCCACCGTTCCTAAAATACTTTTGTGCCCTGAATGCTATTGAAAATGGGCAGGGCATTAAGGATTTTACTGTGTCAAAAACCTGAGGCTCCACCGAGACCAGCAGGCCAAAACCCCAGGCTCCACAGCCATTTGGGTGGGTTACCAGTCTTCACCGGCTCTTTCGAATGTGACCTGGTGAGACATATCCAAAACAATGGAAAGAGCCCTTTTCGGACACCATGGAATATCCGAAAACTTGCCTTTGACTTGGCGGAGAGGATGGGAATCCAAAACATATTTAATAAAGCAACAGAGTGGTGACACCACAGGCAGAAGGAATTCTGGGAAGCAACACTAGGATAAACAGATCCATTCTGTCTTGTGACACTATGATAGACAGATCCATTCTGTCTTGACACTAGGATAGACAGATCCATTCTGTCTTGACACTAGGATAGACAGATCCATTCTGTCTTGACACTAGGATAGACAGACCCATTCTTGTCTGAAAATCCAGTTGAGACAAGTTGCCAAAACACAACACAGCTACTTCTAAAGGTCCCTGGAAAGAGAGGTGAGAGGGCCTCATCTCCCCGACCCCAAGCATGGCAGGTGACACACACAGGAACGCATGTAAACCCATGTGTGGCACTCATATTGTACATTCTAATTCTAGCGTGAGTTGTTGTTTATTTGTTTGTTTTGTTTTTGTTTTAAGTACCAGTTCTACTACAACAACAAACAGTGGCAGAGGTCATATTCGTAGTTGTCCCTCTGGCTACAGGAGGCGAGGCCTAGGAAAAGAAAGGCCGAGTCGGCTATAGTCCTGACAGACTCCTCACCCCACAGAAGGTTCCTGGAGGACAAGGTAAAAAAAAAACTAAGCGAGAAGGAAGAAAGAAACTTGTGGCACCGAAGAAACCTGTGGCACCGAAGAAACCTATGGCACCGAAGAAAAGGGTTGTTCCAGGTTCCAAAACCACCACTAACACCCTAAAAGACGGGGATGCAGAATGCTTGTTCTGTAACGAGCTCTTCTCTGTTACCGGTGGGGACTGGATACAGTGCGAGCAGGGTCAAAGGTGAGCTATGCTCAAATGTAACTGGGGTGGGATTCATTTGAGACCGCTGTGTCAATAAAAAAAACACAGCTAGAATGCCATTGTGTTAAGTTATTGTTATGAAATGTTTAATGTGCGTGTGTGTTTAATCAATATTTAATCAGTTATTTTCCAATGAATGTGTTACATTTATTTATAAATATTACGAACTATTGAAAACCGTATGCTCTTGAATTTCATTTTAAAGACTGTTGGGATTTACAATCTTGCTTTAATCTTGCTTTATTAGGGTGAGCGTCTTACCCCATGTTACCCTACAAACCCACTTGTGTATTTGAAAGATGAACGAGGAGAGATTAATCATCGAAGAAAAAAAAACTAGATGTTAGACTAACTAAAAACGAATTAGATGTTAGAGGGCCTTTTTACTGAAGAATGTGTTTGTTTCAATGTGTTTTAAAGTATTGTGTAATTGATGTGTGTATAGATATGTATTGTGTAATTGATGTATCTATCTGTAGCTCGAGAGAGAGAGAGAGAGAGAGAGAGAGAGAGAGAGAGAGAGAGAGAGAGAGAGAGAGAGAGAGAGAGAGAGAGAGAGAGAGAGAGAGAGAGAGAGAGAGAGAGAGAGAGAGAGAGAGAGAGAGAGAGAGAGAGAGAGAGAGAGAGAGAGAGAGAGAGAGAGAGAGAGAGAGAGAGAGAGAGAGAGAGAGAGAGAGAGAGAGAGAGAGAGAGAGAGAGAGAGAGAGAGAGAGAGAGAGAGAGAGAGAGAGAGAGAGAGAGAGAGAGAGAGAGAGAGAGAGAGAGAGAGAGAGAGAGAGAGAGAGAGAGAGAGAGAGAGAGAGAGAGAGAGAGAGAGAGAGAGAGAGAGAGAGAGAGAGAGAGAGAGAGAGAGAGAGAGAGAGAGAGAGAGAGAGAGAGAGAGAGAGAGAGAGAGAGAGAGAGAGAGAGAGAGAGAGAGAGAGAGAGAGAGAGAGAGAGAGAGAGAGAGAGAGAGAGAGAGAGAGAGAGAGAGAGAGAGAGAGAGAGAGAGAGAGAGAGAGAGAGAGAGAGAGAGAGGAGAGAGAGAGAGAGAGAGAGAGAGAGAGAGAGAGAGAGAGAGAGAGAGAGAGAGAGAGAGAGAGAGAGAGAGAGAGAGAGAGAGAGAGAGAGAGAGAGAGAGAGAGAGAGAGAGAGAGAGAGAGAGAGAGAGAGAGAGAGAGAGAGAGAGAGAGAGAGAGAGAGAGAGAGAGAGAGAGAGAGAGAGAGAGAGAGAGAGAGAGAGAGCTCTCTGGAGGGTAGGCACATTGTGTCTGTATTTTTCCCCAAGTGTAGACGGATCTGGACATTTCAATCATCATTATCCCGCCTTCTAAAACCATTGACGGATGACATCAATGTGTGTCCTAAAATAAATATTATTTTGGAAGGAATTCTATCAAAATAATTAGCACACAGGGAAATTCAGACACAGTGGAGGGATATGAGACACATTTTACTACCGTGTGTAGACTTCTATCTGAGATTGTGGACCAGATCAGGACCAAGGATACATGTTAGCGCCAGGTATAAACAAGGCTTCATTCCTGAAGTCCAGTTGAACAGTCATTAAAAAAAACACAATGAGTAGTTGCAACACTTGTTACACTGTAGACCCTAGTAGAGGCAGTGTGATGTCAAACGTTACCCAGCGTTTTATTTGAGTATTTATCATTGGTTTATTTCTTAGTTATTTAATTCAGTGGCACCATGGCACCATGGTGTGAATTGTCATTGTTCTAATTGAGGGTGCCCAAATGGTAGAAAGTAAATGGACAGATTTCTCTCTGATGATTCATAATTTTAATATTCAGCTATAACCGTCTCCTGCTGTTGCCCAAATATGGCCCAGACGTCCGTCCACCCTCTAAACCAAACCACTGATGTTTCATGGCTGAACTGAAAATGTGTTTTGTAAATAGCAGGTGTTTTCTCTCCAAGGGAAACCATTTGTTTACTAGAAGGTGACTGTGAACCAGTTGCTTTTTCTCTCATTCTCTTTCACACGAAACGTTTTGTGTGTTCTGAGCTCCTCAAGCTGCCCACATAGTGTCGTCATCAGAGCTGCTTTCTGCTGTAAACTGTTTGGATTCAATGAACTAATCCACCTACAGAGCCTGGCCTCGCGCCGACACAGCAACATCAAACACAACACACTACTCTGGTTTAGAAGGAGATTTAATTTGCACAATTAAATATTTACAGCCACATTAATGATTGATTAATTACCTGTGGTTGAGAGAGAGAGAGAGATTATTCTAATCAATATCAAGATATCACTAACTAATCTAATTCTCATTGGTCTTATGTTCACTTACAGTGGAAATACAGGTTAAAGAAGGGGACGGGTTAAAGAAGGGGATGGGTTGGACCAAAAATGTAAGTGCCTTGAAACGGGGTATGGTAGTAGGTGTCAGGCGCATCGGTTTGAGTGTGTCAAGAACTGCAACGCTGCTGGGTTTTTCCACACTCAACTGTTTCCCGTGTGTATCAAGAATCGCCCACCACCCCAAATGACTTTCAGCCAACTCGACACGACTGTGGGAAGCATTGAAGTCAACACGGGCCAGCATCCCTGTGGAACGCCTTTGACACCTTGTACTCCGACGAATTGAGACTTGAGGGTAAAAGCCACATAGTAATTTGACAGTGGTAATGAACTGCCCATGGATCAGCAGAGCAATTGATGAAACGGGGCCATGTTCGCAAAACAAGTGCTTGTGAGCTTACGTCAATGCTACACGGGTAAGCTAAGGGTTACAGAAATCAGGAATGCAGACAGGCTCTATAGACCTCTAGAATACGGCATCTTCAGAAAGTATTCACAGCCCTTGACTTTTTTCACATTTTGTTGTGTTACATGCTGAATAAAAAAATAGATTAAAATGAGATTTTGTGAAACTGGCCTACAACGTTTTTACAAATTAATAAAAAATGAAAAGCTGAAATGTCTTGAGTCAATAAGTATTCAACCCCTTTTTGTTATGGCAAGCCTAAATAAGTTCAGGAGTAAAGTCAAATAATAAAGTTGCATGGACTCACTCTGTGTGCAATAATAGTGTTTAACGTGATTTATTTATTACGACCTCATCTCTGTACCACACAAACACATCTGTAAGGTCCTTCAGTCGAGCAGTGATTTTCAAACACGGATTCAACCACAAAGACCAGGGAGGTTTTCCAATGCCTTGCAAAGAAGGGCAGCTATTGGTAAAAAAAAAAAAAAAGTTTACATTGAATATCCCTTTGAGCATGCTAAAGTTATTTTAAAAAACCTAGAGTCGATTGACGCACCGGTATGTCAATCTAAGAAACATAGAAAAATCCCCATCAAAATCCATCCGTTTTTTTTTGCATTGGCTGCTTCTTAAAGCTGCATCCGTCTATGACGCACTTCCGCATCTGCGGTGAAATGTGGCAGAGCTGGAGCGGTGTTTGTCAAAACATGAGACATCCAGAAAATCGTCTTCTAAAGGAAACATCTGTAGCGTCCGAACGGGGGTTGGTACAGTCGATGTGCAAACTTCTGTTTATAGCGTCCCAAACGTTTGGCCTTCAAACTGTGACCCCTCTGTTTTGCTCTACGACCCCCACAAGTGTCACGGGACTCCTCTGAAGGGAACCGGTACCATCGCTAGCCGGTTACTCAACCCTGCACCTTAGAGGCTGCTGCCCTATGTACATAGACATGGAATCACTGGCCACTTTAATAACGGAACATTAGTCACTTTAATAATGTTTACACATTTTTGCTTTACTCATCTCATATGTATTCTATTCTACTGTATTTTAGTCAATGCCACTCCGACATTGCTCGTCCTAATATTTAGATATGGCTTAATTCCATTCTTTTACTTTTAGATGTGTGTATTGTTGTGAATTGTTAGACACTACTGCACTGTTGGAGCTAGGAACACAAGCATTTCGCTACACCCGCATTAACATCTGCTAAGTATGTGACCAATACGATTTTATTTAATTGTTTTATTATTAAATGAATGGAAGTATGAACAGGTAGTTTTGTGCCTACCCAAAAAAGGGGTTAAATATGTGTAAAGAAAACAAAAAATAGTTCCTGAGCTTATATCTCCTTGGGGGGGACCGGTGCGACTGCAGGGGTCAGCCGAGGCGGACAGAGCGTTTGGTCACCTGAACGACCTGTTTACCTCGGCTCCAGTGCTGGCTCATCCGGATCCCTCCTTAGCATTCACAGTAGAGGTGGACGCATCCGAGGGCTGGGATAGGAGCTGTACTGTCTCAGTGCTCGGGTACGCCACCAAAACTCTGCCCCTGTGCTTTCTTACGAAGAAGCTCAGCCCAGCGGAGCGCAACTATGATGTGGGGGACCGGGAGCTGTTAGCTGTGGTTAAAGCTCTGAAAGTGTGGAGGCATTGGCTTGAGGGGGCTAAACACCCTTTTCTCATGGTCCTCTGTAGCTCAGCTGGTAGAGCACGGCGCTTGTAATGCCAGGGTAGTGGGTTCGATCCCCGGGAACACCCATACACAAAAAATGTATGCACACATGACTGTAAGTCGCTTTGGATAAAAGTGTCTGCTAAATGGCATATTATTATTATATTATATTATTTTGACTGACCACCGCAATCTGGAGTACATCCGGGCGGCGAGGAGATTGAACCCTCGCCAGGTAAGGTGGGTCATGTTTTTCACTAGTTTTGTGTTCACCCTTTCTTACAGACCAGGTTCTCAGAACGCTAAGGCAGACGCCCTGTCCCGACTGTATGACACAGAGGAGAGGTCCATTGAGCCCACTCCCATACTTCCGGCGTCGTGTCTGGTGGCACCGGTGGTGTGGGAGGTTGACGCGGACATCGAGCGAGCGTTACGTACAGAGCCCACTCCCCCCCCCCCCAGTGTCCAGAGGGTCGTATGTACGTGCCGTTAGAGGTCCGCGATCGATTGATCTATTGGGCTCACACGTCACCCTCCTCTGGTCATCCTGGCATCGGTCGGACAGTGCACTGTCTTAGTGGGAAATACTGGTGGCCCACTTTAGCCAAGGACGTGAGGGTTTATGTTTCCTCCTGCTCGGTGTGTGCTCAATGTAAGGCACCTAGACACCTGCCCAGAGGGAAATTACAACCCCTACCCGTTCCACAACGGCCGTGGTCCCACCTATCGGTGGATTTTGTTACGGACCTTCCCCCGTCACAAGGGAACACCACGATCCTGGTCGTTGTGGATCGGTTTTCTAAGTCCTGCCGTCTCATTCCTGTGCCCGGTCTCCCTGCGGCCCTACAGACTGCGGAAGCCCTATTTACACACGTCTTCCGGCACTACGGGGTACCTGAGGATATTGTATCTGATCAGGGTCCCCAGTTCACCTCAAGGGTCTGGAGGGCGTTCATGGAACGTCTGGGGATCTCGGTCAGCCTGACCTCAGGTTTTCACCCCGAGAGTAATGGGCATGTGGAGAGAGTTAACCAGGATGTGGGTAGGTTTCTGCGGTCCTATTGCCAGGACCGGCCGGGGGAGTGGTCGGGTTTTATCCCCTGGGCAGAGATGGCCCAAAGCTCCCTCCACCACTCCTCCACTAACCTGTCTCCATTCCAGTGTGTATTAGGTTATCAGCCGGTCCTGGCACCTTGGCATCAGAGCCAGATCGAGGCACCTGCGGTGGAGGAGTGGTTTTGGCGCTCGGAAGAGACCTGGAACGCTGCCCATGTGCGCCTGCAACGGGCCATCAGGCGACAGAAGGCGAGCGCCGACCACCACCGCAGTGAGGCTCCGGTGTATGCACCGGGGGACCGGGTCTGGCTCTCGACCCGAAACCTGCCCCTTTGCCTGCCCTGCCGGAAGCTGGGTCGGCGGTTTGTGGGGCCATTTAAAGTCCTGAGGAGATTGAACAAGGTTTGTTATAGGTTACAGCTTCCTCCTGAGTATCGTATTAACCCCTCGTTCCATGTGTCTCTCCTCAGGCCGGTGGTAGCTGGTCCACTCCAGGAGTCTGAGGTACGGGAGGTTCCTCCGCCCCCACTGGACATCGAGGGGGCACCGGCGTACTCGGTCCGTTCCATCCTGGATTCGAGGCGTCGGGTGGGGGGCCTGCAGTATCTCGTGGAGGGGTACGGTCCGGAGGAACGGTGCTGGGTCCCTAGGAGGGACATCCTCGATCCCGCCATGTTGAGGGATTTCCACCGTCGTCATCCGACTCGCCCCGCGCCGCTTCCTCCTGGCCGTCCCCGAGGCCGGTGTCGGCGCACGGCTGGAGCCGCGCGTCGGGGGGGGGTACTGTCACGGATTCAGCCGAGGCTGCTCCTCCTCCTTGCTCGGGCAGGCTTCGGCGTTCGTCGTCGCCGGAGTACTAGCTGCTACCGATCTATGTTTCTGTGTTCTACTTGTTTTGTCTTTATTGTTCACACCAGGTTGCCATTATGTATTGATTTCTTCCCTATTTAACCCTTTGGCTCCCACTGTGATTTGTGCGTGTTTGTTCATGTTTGGTTGTCGTCTGGTGAGCGGGTTTGTTTCCTCCCTGCGTGGAGGTTATGTTATTTACGTTACCTACTAGCTCTGTGTCCTGCGCCTGACCTCGTCCTACCGCATCACACGGACCTCCTGACACAGGCATGTGGTGCTCATGTGAATTTCCTTTCTTTTTCAGTTTCAGAGCAACTTTTCACTTAAAACAGTTTTTTATTTTTAATAGATACAAATACCAAATTTGTTCCATCTTCCCCGGTCTCCCCTTACTACAGATGTAGGATCTTAATTTGAGCCAGTTTGTTACAGCATGAAAAGAATCCTGCAGCAACAGGAAATGTGAATTATTATGTGGAATTCTTTTGTACGGGTTGATACATTTTTTGTTAGTCTGAAATTTTAAAGCGGAAATTACTAACCTTATAAACCTTGAACACGTTTGCATTTCCTGCTGTGTAGGAACATTTTTGTAACAACAGGATATGATCAAATGAAGATACGGCATCTGTAATATGTGTTACGAGTAAAGTGGGAAGCCCAGGTTTCAATAGGCGACAAGATATTCATGTATCATGAAAGGAGTGTGGATATTTGGCCTGGCGAAGAGGTTTTATCTACTGACTGAATGAGAGCTGATAATTCTGAGTTTTTTTACTCCGCTGGTCTCGAGAAGAAATGAAGAGTCCCTATTGTCCGAGACCGAGTCAAGACCAAGTAAAAACAATTCTGACAACGAGACAAGACTGCGACCCTGGCTGGTTGCCATGCTACCCTCACGGGGCCACAGAGAGCAATAGGAATCACGTGCATCACGTCGTGAATCAGGGGCCATGTCAAGTAACTCACAAGGACAGGACACACCGTGTGCATGCGTAATGACACCCTGTTACCTATATAGTGCACTACTTTTGACCAGGGCCCATAGGTATCTGGTCAAATATAGTGCACTATGTAGGGAAGAGGGTGCCATTTTGTACGCATCCACTGTTGTCTGAAGTTCATTGTGTGCGATAGCTAGCTAGGGTAGGGGTAGGGAGGTATAGATACCCCTGAGCTGAAAACTTGTATCACAACCGTGACGATTTGTATTTGTATTTATTATGGATCTCCATGAGTTCCTGACAAGGCAGCAGCTACTCTTCCTGGGGTTTATTATGGATCTCCATGAGTTCCTGACAAGGCAGCAGCTACTCTTCCTGGGGTTTATTATGGATCCCCATTAGTTCCTGACAAGGCAGCAGCTACTCTTCCCGGGGTCCAGCAACATTAAGACAGTTATGTACAATTTAAAATATGACATGGCATTACATTTCATAACACTTTTCACAACACTTTAAGTGTGTTCCCTCAGGCCTCTACTCTACTATCACGTATCTACAATACAACATCCATGTGTACGTGTGTCTAGCGCGTCTTATCATGTGTGCGTGTGTCTGTGCCTGTGGGTGTCTCTTCACAGTCCCCGCTGTTCCATAAGGTGTTTTGTTATCTGTTTTTTAAATCTAATTTTACTACTTGCATCAGTTACCTGATGTGGAATAGAGTTCCATGTAGTCATGCCTCTATGTAATACTGTGCGCCTCCCATAGTCTGTTCTGGACTTGGGGACTGTGAAGAGACCTCTGGTGGCATGTCTTGTGGGGTAATGCATGGGTGTCCGAGCTGTATGCTAGTAGTTTAAACAGACGCCTCGGTGCATTCAGCTTGTCAACACGTCTTACAAAACACACAAAAAAAAACACACAAAAAAAAACATTTTGATTAAAGCTAAAGTGGTGCAGAAGTGACTATATCAGACCAAACGGACCTTTTTAAAGAATGCGGTGTCATTTTGATTGACATGTTCTGTTGTCGTTGTCGTGGGATCAGTGGAAGGCGATAGTGAGAGGAGATTTTCCAGAGATAAACACCCCGCCCCATTCCACCCGACCCCCCTGCCTCCCCCTGTCCCTCGGACAACAAAAAAGAGTGAGTGATGTTTGTCTGAAACAGAGAACTGGTCTTCTTAATGTTTTGATGTGTTGACCACCTGGGAGGAGAGAGGATCTCAGTCAGTCAACACTGTGGTGTGGTGGGAGGTAGAGAAACAACATGACAGTCAGAGAGAGAGGAGGAGAGGGGGAACAGAGGGAGGAGGAGGAGAGGGGGGACAGAGGGAGGAGGAGGAGAGGGGGGTAGCGATAGAGAGGGAGGGGAGGGGGGAGAGAGGAGGAGAGGGGGGAGCGAGAGAGGGGGAGAGAGAGAGAGGGGGAGAGGAGGAGAGGGGGGAGCGAGAGAGGGGGAGAGGAGGAGAGGGGGGAGCGAGAGGAGGGGGAGAGGAGAGAGGGGGGAGCGGGTGAGGGGGGAGAGAGAGGGGGAGAGGAGGAGAGGGGGGAGAGAAGGAGAGGGGGGGAGAGGAGGAAACGAGGAGAGGGGGGAGCGAGGGAGGGGGAGAGGAGGAGAGGGGGGAGCAAGGAGGAGAGGAGGAGAGGGGGGAGCGGGAGGGGGGAGAGGAGGAGGGGGGAGCGGGGGGAGAGGAGGCGGGGGGGAGCGAGAGAGAGGGGGGTAGAGAGAGGAGGAGAGGGAGGAGCGAGCGAGAGGGTGTGGGTAGAAAGAGGGGGCGAGGGGGGAGAGAGCGAGAAAGAGAGAGCGAAAAAGTAAGGCCCTGAGTGAAAGTCTGCTGGAATCTAATAGACCAACAGACAGAGAGGGCATTCAATCAAACATGAGACAACAACAACAGGAATCTAGGTTGGGGACAAAGGTGTCAGTGTCATGTTGACAGACGCGGACTTTGAATAAACTTTTAATCCTCAAAGAGTCATTTTGAGATGTTTGAAGGAGAGGAAGAAGGGAAGAGCTGTTATTACTATTATTATATTACTATTATTATTATTATCATTATTATTATTACTATTATTATTACTAGTACTATTATTACTATTATTATTATTACTAATATTACTATTATTACCATTATTAATATTATATTATTATTATTAATAGTACTATTATTACTATTATTACTATTGTTATTATCATTACTATTATTACTATTATTATTATTATATTATTATTATTATTATTACTAGTACTATTATTACTATTATTATTATTATTATTACTAGTACTATTATTACTATTATTACTATTGTTATTATCATTACTATTATTACTATTATTATTATTACAAAAAGCCATGTCTGTCTATGATCTTCTGGTAACACTTTACTGTAGGTGTCCTTATGAATGTATTCATAGTCTTTATTACAGCTATATAACATATTATAACATGTGTCATAAGCTGTCATAAGTAGTTTTAAACAGCTATGAGTCATGGCATGAGATATTATAAAACTGGGTATAATGGGTGTTTAAAAATGACTCTTCATCCTGTTGTCATATGCTCTAATGTCAACTATTAATAACGACTGCATGACAGCGTACGTCAAATGTTATTACATGCTGCATAAGAGTGTACATACCAGATGCTATTACAATGACAAGTGTTATAATGTGTTATATAGCCGTTATAAAGGCTTTATGGCCTGCATGCATAAGATCACCTTCAGTAAAGTGTTACCGATCTTCTTCCAAATATAAGTTATCAAGTAAATCAGTTTAAACATCAAGGTAAGAACTCAAAGAACACACACACACACACACACAATCATTAGCAAGATCATTTGGCACATTGCTTCAAAGGGATTCTAGCACTTACCGTTTGGCAGGGTCTAATTCATTAAGATTAACTCAAGAATGTGCTATTCTGTCTTCACACCTCAACCACAACTCTAACTCCCCTCGACAGATACTTATGCAAGGCTCATGGAATCTCTCAATTTTATGTGTCTGTGTGTGTGTGTGTCTGTGTGTGTGTGTGTCTCTGTGTGTGTGTCTCTGTGTGTGTGTCTGTGTGTGTCTCTGTGTGTGTGTCTCTGTGTGTGTGTCTCTGTGTGTGTGTCTGTGTGTGTCTGTGTGTGTGTGTCTCTGTGTGTGTGTCTCTGTGTGTGTGTCTCTGTGTGTGTGTCTCTGTGTGTTTGTGTGTGTGTCTCTGTGTGTGTCTGTGTGTGTGTCTCTGTGTGTTTGTGTGTGTCTCTCTGTGTGTGTCTGTGTGTCTGTGTGTGTGTGTGTGTGTGTGTGTCTGTGTGTGTGTGTGTGTGTGTGTGCTGTGTGTCTGTCTGTCTGTCTGTGTGTGTGTGTGTGTCTGTCTGTCTGTGTGTGTGTGTGTGTGTCTGTCTGTGTGTGTGTCTCTGTGTGTGTCTCTGTGTGTGTGTGTCTGTGTGTGTCTCTGTGTGTGTCTCTGTGTGTGTGTGTCTCTGTGTGTGTCTCTGTGTGTGTGTGTCTGTGTGTGTGTGTGTGTGTCTGTCTGTCTGTGTGTGTGTGTGTGTGTGTGTGTGTGTGTGTGTGTCTGTGTGTGTCTGTCTCTGTGTGTGTCTCTGTGTGTGTGTCTCTGTGTGTGTGTGTGTGTCTCTGTGTGTGTGTGTCTCTGTGTGTGTGTGTGTCTCTGTGTGTGTCTCTGTGTGTGTGTGTGTCTCTGTGTGTGTGTGTCTCTGTGTGTGTGTCTGTGTGTGCGTCAGACAACACAGAACTGTACTGTAAATAAATGCATCATTAGACCTCATTTCTCATCTACCACCGATCTGCTATTCAGGGATTCTCTAAACATGTCTAGAAATGTGTTGTTATGTTTGGCCCCAGATTCTTCTGAAACAGGGGTAGAGCAATATTAGGAGCAGGGATGGACTGGGACCAGAATCTGGCATTTTTAACACACCAGCCCGAAGGCCCATTTTATTCCTTTAGGCCTCCATTATTAGTCAGATAATGATCATTTTGCACAAAAATCCCAAGTTAGATAGGCCCACTGGTCAAAAAATTGACAGACCCATCTGGCATTAGCCCGAAATGGAGCATCAAAGCATCAGTCTAAATGTGTTACTTCGCTTAGCTATGTGGAGAAACGCTTGGACAATCATTTGGCTGAAATTGAGCTCAAATGATCTGGTCTGTTTACATTGTGGGTTTTTTTTTTCTCCAAAGGGGTGTGTGTGTGTTTGTTTTACAAAGGGTTGTGTGTGTTTACGTGGGAAGGTGGTGGTGGGTGTTGACATGCATAGAGAGGAAACATCTCCATATGAACCCCAGTTCTCCTATTGGTTTCCTGGTGTCACCCCGTCACAGGGACATCAACAGAACAGCTGAAACTGATGTGTCATATGTTGGCCTGCCGATGCGTCAGGGCCGGCTGTGGTGCATCACCAGGTATCCTCTCGGGGAAGCCGAGTCGCTGTGTTTATCTTTAATCCCGACGCACGCCGAGAGCATGTCCTCTTGGGACATCAGAGTTGGGAGGAGCTCTGTTATCAGGAGAGTAGTCTATGGGGAGTCCCCCCCCCACACACAGAGAGTAAGTGGAAAGAGACTGTTTCTTTCCGGAACCTCTTTGGCCGGATCTGGTACCTCTCCCTGCATGTAATGTCCTGCCACTTAAATTACACATAAAACAAAAACATAAAACAGTACATCGTATAACATTATGACACCACTACATATCTACGATACAAAATGTATAATACCACCATACAACAATATTACAATGTACGTGTGTGTCTGTACCTGTGTGTGTGTGTGTTTCTTCACAGTCCCCACTGTTCCATAAGGTGTATTTGTATCTGTTTTTTAAAATCTGATTCTACTGCTTGCATCAGTTACCTGATGTGGAATAGAGTTCCATGTAGTCATGGCTCTATGTAGTACTGTGCACCTCCCATAGTCTGTTCTGGACTTGGGGATTGTGGAGAGACCTCTGGTGGCATGTCTTGTGGGGTGTCTGAGCTGTGTGCTAGTAGTTCAAACAGATAACTTGGTGCATTCAGCATATCAACACTTCTTACAAAAACAGGTAGTGATGAAGTCAATCTCTCCTCCACTTTGAGCCATGAGAGATTTACATGCATATCATTAATGTTAGCTCTCCATGTACGTTTAAGGGCCTGCACTGCTGCCCTTTTCTGAGCCAATTGTAATTTTCCTTTGTCCCTCTTGGGGCACCTGACCACATGACTGAACAGTAGTCCAGGTGCAACAAAACTAGGGCCTGTAGGACCTGCCTTGTTGATAGTGTTGTTAAGAAGGCAGAGCAGCACTTTATTATGGACATACTTCTCCCTATCTTAGCTACTGTTGTATCAACATGTTTTGACCATGACAGTTTACAGTCCAGGGTTACTCCAAGCAGTTTAGTCACCTCAACTCGCTCAATTTCCACATTATTCATTACAAGATTTAGTTGAGGTTTAGGGTTTAGTGAATGATTTGTCACAAATACAATGCTTTTAGTTTTATATATTTAGGTCTAACTTAGTCCTTGCTAGCCACTCTGAAACTAACTGCAGCTCTTTGTTAAGTTTTGCAGTCATTTCATTCGCTGTGGTAGCTGACATGTATAGTGTTGAGTCATCCGCATACATAGACACACTGGCTTTACTCAAATGTCATTAGTAAAGATTGAAAAAAGTAATGGGCCTAGACAGCTGCCCTGGGGAATTCCTGATTCTACCTGGATTATGTTGGAGAGGCTTCCATTAAAGAACACCCACTGTGTTCTGTTAGACAGGTAGCTCTTTATCCACAGTATAGCAGGGGGTGTAAAGCCATAACACATATGTTTTTCCAGCAGCAGACTATGATCGATAATGTCAAAAGCTGCACTGAAATCTAACAAAACAGCTCCCACAATTTTTTCTATCATCAATTTCTCTCAGCCAATCATCAGTCATTTGTGTAAGTGCTATGCTTGTTGAACGACCTTCCCTATAAGCGTGCTGAAAGTGTGTTGTCAATTTGTTTACTGTAAAATAACATTGTATCTGGTCAAACACAATTTTTTCCAAAAGTTTACTAATGGTTGGTAACAGGCTGATTGGTCGGCTACTTGATGCAGTAACAAAGCATTTATTTTTACTGCTCTAATTACGTTGGTAACCAGTTTATAATAGCAATAAGGCACCTCGGGGGATTATGGTACATGGCCAATATACCACGGCTAAGGGCTGTATCCAGGCACTCCGTGTTGCGTCGTGCTTAAGAACAGCCCTTATCCATGGTATATTGGCCATATACCACACCTCCTTGGGCCTTACTGCTTAAATAGAACACTAGAAGGGTCAGGTCAATGACGTCAGCCACTCGGCTTGTCAGTCAGTTAGGGCCACCCATGGAATTAAATAGATCACTAGAATGGGCAGGTCTATGAAATAATCCACTCTAGTGTACTATATATCTATATGGGGCCACCAGCCTAGAATGCAACAAGCTCCAACACTCTGTAGGTGAAGACAGCTTCCCCCAGACGTCCATGTTTGCATGGGGAGACCGGGGATGGAAGCAACACTTTTAGCATTTTTGTCAATTTCTCAGAGATTGTTTGAGCTGCCACATTCAAAATGTTATACCAACAACTTAATCTGTCTCCTACACATTAGTATAGGTATTATCTGTCTCCTACACATTGATATAGTTATTATTTGTCTCCTACACATTGATATAGTTATTATTTGTCTCCTACACATTGATATAGTTATTATTTGTCTCCTACACATTGATATAGTTATTATTTGTCTCCTACACATTGATATAGTTATTATTTGTCTCCTACACATTGATATAGTTATTATTTGTCTCCTACACATTGATATAGTTATTATTTGTCTCCTACACATTGATATAGGTATTATCTGTCTTCTACACATTGATATAGGTATTCATTATCTCTAAATCAAATAGACAAGGTGTGCCTTTGTCTCAAATACAAGGAGTGAAATGTTACAAATTACTCCTCCTGGGTCAGTTGTAAGAGGGGTGAAATGTAACAGTAAAAAAAAATTCATAAATCATGACATGTGACGAAGTATTGGAAGCCTTTATTGAGAACATGAGAACAACATCACCATGTTTAACATTTTGTTTGTCAGAAATTGTAAAATAATAATACGAATCTTAAAATGCTTATTTTGACGCTCCATTAACCCTTCTCAACTAAACAACATCTGACAACTAAACAACAACGTCTGGACTAAACAACAACATCTGAACTATACAACTGAATGTTTGTGGTGTGCTTGTGGTGTGTGTGTTTGTGTGTGTGTGTGTGTGTGTGTGTGTGTGTGTGTGTGTGTGTGTGTGTGTGTGTGTGTGTGTGTGTGTGTGTGTGTGTGTGTGTGTGTGTGTGTGTGTGTGTGTGTGTGTGCGTGTGCGTGCGTGCTTGCGCGTGAAAGAGAGTTTGGGAGAGAGAGAGCTATGTGTGTGTTTGTGTGTGTGTGTGTGTGAGTGAATGGTGGACATGTTCACTCAATCAGAGTCACAGTTGTGACAGTGGTATGGTAGTCTTGGGGTACAGAATTGGTGGCACCCAAATGTACATTCCCAGCAATGCTGCACCCAGACCTCTTTAGCTAACTTCAATTTGAGCTACATGTTAAAACTTTTGCATTTGCTAACTTACATAAAATATAACTGCACACACTGGTTATAAACCAGATTTAAGTTTAGTTAATCTATCTACAAAGCACTAAAAACAAATGTACCCCCTAAAAAAAAAAAATCTGCAGAGTCAATCACAGTGTTTTGCTTCTTCAGGAGAGAATGACATGATTCTAGCATGTTCCTGATTTTATGACATGATTCTAGCATGTTCCTGATTTTATGACATGATTCTAGCATGTTCCTGATTTTATGGCATGATTCTAGCATGTTCCTGATTTTATGACATGATTCTAGCATGTTCCTGATTTTATGACATGATTTTAGCATGTTCCTGATTTTATGACATGATTCTAGCATGTTCCTGATTTTATGACATGATTCTAGCATGTTCCTGATTTTATGACATGATTCTAGCATGTTCCTGATTTTATGACATGATTCTAGCATGTTCCTGATTTTATGACATGATTCTAGCATGTTCCTGATTTTATGACATGATTCTAGCATGTTCCTGATTTTATGACACGATTCTAGCATGTTCCTGATTTTATGACACGATTCTAACATGTTCCTGATTTTATGACACGATTCTAGCATGTTCCTGATTTTATGACACGATTCTAGCATGTTCCTGATTTTATGACACGATTCTAGCATGTTCCTGATTTTATGACACGATTCTAGCATGTTCCTGATTTTATGACACGATTCTAGCATGTTCCTGATTTTATGACACGATTCTAGTATGTTCCTGATTTTATGACACGATTCTAGCATGTTCCTGATTTTATGACACGATTCTAGCATGTTCCTGATTTTATGACACGATTCTAGCATGTTCCTGATTTTATGACACGATTCTAGCATGTTCCTGATTTTATGACACAATTCTAGCATGTTCCTGATTTTATGACACGATTCTAGCATGTTCCTGATTTTATATATTGAGTGTTACAGCTATAATGTACTACATTTTACATTTTAGTCATTTAGCAGACGCTCTTATCCAGAGCGACTTACAGTTAGTGAGTGCATACATTTGTATTTTGTTTTCATACTGGCCCCCCGTGGGAATCGAACCCACAACCCTGGCGTTGCAAACGCCATGCTCTACCGACTGAGCTACACGGGACTACAGGGTGTCCCAGAACCCCCTCATCATGATTTCAAGTAGATTATTGAATGAAAGCCCAACAGATTCTAGACTAATTTTACCATTTAGTGTTACTGTTCGAATCATTCATTTTAATGAGCAATAACTATAAATTCCCAGAAACTTCATAGCCGTTCACTTCCATCATAGATCAACGGACAAATAATTAAAATAACAAGAACTATAAGAGCTCTAATGAATTTATTAAAATAACAACAACTACTAAAGCAGTAATGAATAATTGGCGTTCAATGTGTAAGAGGATTTTAACTTCATTCAAAGACAATGGTGATCTTTTGAAAAAAACAACAACTTTTATTTGACAATAAAGTTCATGAATGAATAAAATAAATGCAGTAACAAAGGATCAGTGAAGAGATATGGGGCTTGATTCAATCCGTATTGCGAAACTTTAGCAATATACTGTAGCGGATTGAAATTGAAAGGTAATTTCTGATTGAGCCGACATATGCAGCGTTTACCGTGAACGCAGTCTCCGATAACACAGGAACATTGCCGTTAAATTTCAATCGCACCATAGCGCTGAACTTCCGCAATACGGATTGAATCGAGCCCATGGTGTCAGCAGGCCCATGGTGTCAGTAGACTATTCTTCAAGTAGTCAGCTAATACATGTGACTGCATACAGTGCATTCGGAAAGTATTCAGACCCCTTGACTTTTTCCACATTTTGTTATGTCACAGCCTTATTCTAAAATGGATTAAATTAATTGTTTTCCTCCTCAATCTACACACAATACCCCAAAATGACAAAGCGAAAACAGGTTTTTAGAATTTTGGCAAATTTATTACAAATAAAAAAAGTAGTCAGACCCTTTGCTATGAGACTTGAAATTGAGCTCAGGTGCATCCTGTTTCCATTGATCATCCTTGAGAAGTTTCTATAAATTAATTGGAGTGCACCTGTGGTAAATTCAATTGAATGGACATGATTTTGAAAGGCACCCACCTGTCTATATAAGGTCCCACAGTTGACAGTGCACGTCAGAGCAAAAACCAAGCCATGAGGTCGAAGGAATTGTCTGTAGAGCTCTGAGACATGATCGTGTCGAGGCACAGATCTGGGGAAGGGTACCAAAAAAAATTCTGCAGCATTGAAGGTCCCCAAGAACACAGTGGCCTCCATCAGTCTTAAATGGAAGACATTTGGAACCACCAAGACTCTTCCTAGAGCTGGCCGCCCGGCCAAACTGAGCAATCGGGAGAGAAGGGCCTTGGTCAGGGAAGTGACCAAGAACCCAATGGTCACTCTGACAGAGCTCCAGGGTTCCTCTGTGGAGATGGGAAAAACTTCCAGAAGGACAACCATCTCTACAGCACTCCACCAATCAGGCATTTATGGTAGAGTGGCCAGACGGAAGCCACTCCTCAGTAAAAGGCACATGACAGCCCGCTTGGAGTTTGCCAAAAGGCACCTAAAGGACTCTCAGATCATGAGAAACAAGATTCTCTGGTCTGATGAAACCAAGATTGAACTCTTTGGCCTGAATGCCAAGCATCACATCTGGAGGAAACATGGCACCATCCCTACGGTGAAGCATGGTGGTGGCAGCATCATGTTGTGGGGATGTTTTTCAGCGGCAGGGACTGGAAGACTAGCCAGGATTGAGGGAAAGATTAACGGAGCAAAGTACAGAGATATCCTTGATGAAAACCTGTTTTTGCTTTGGCATTATGGGGTATTGTGTGTAGATTGATGAGAAAAACAAAACAATTTAATACTTTTTAGAATAAGGCTGTAATTTAACAAAATGTGGAAAAAGTCAAGGGGTCTGAATACTTTCCGAATGGACTGTATATGAATGGACAAAGCCATTGATCATGTGACACCATTCATTCCTATGTGAAGACTCAATAGCGTATTGAAGCCAAATTAAGTCAGTTAAGATGGCGTCTCGTGGAGACATAACATGCGCAGTTTGAGCTACTCCAGGAAGTGACGTTGCAGACTAGCTCAGTGCTGTCCATGCTCATTGAGTAACTCAAATTGAAGGACGCGGGGTACTGCTGGCTGCCATTAGTAACTAAATGTGGTGGGGTTTGTTGGGGTGTGTTGGAGGATGTATTGGGGTGTGTTGGAGTTCGGGGATGTGTTGGGGGGTCCGGGATGTGGTGGGGTGTGTTGGAGGTCAGGGATGTGTTGGGGGGTCCGGGATGTGGTGGGGTGTGTTGGGGGGTCTGGGGGGTCCTGGGGTGTCAGACAGGGAGGGATCTTCACAGACAGAC
>NW_025534389.1:167500-170000 GCF_020615455.1 Coregonus clupeaformis | reverse complement strand
GTGACAAAACTGCACATTATAGAGTGGCCTTTTACTGTCCCCAGCACAAGGTGCACATGTGTAATGATCATGCTATTTAATCAGCTTCTTGAAATGCTCACCAACAGGGACGTTAACTAATTTGTGCACCACATTTATGAGAAAAAAGCTTTTTGTGCGTATGGAACATTTCTGCAATCTTTTATTTCAGCTCATGAAACATTGGACCAACACTTTACATGTTGCGCTTATATTCTTGCTCAGTATTAAAAAACAAACATCTAAACCATTTAAAACGGTCTGTCCAGTCCCAGTTAGACAGGGTCTGTTCAGGCCTCTGTCAGCTCCACAATCCCCTGGGGGACGTGCATGACATGCAGAACTCCCTGGCAGAAGTCAGCAATGACCTGGACGCAAAAGCATCAACACCATTGAGAAACTGAAAGATGTAAAACATGCCGGGATGGAACACAGTCAGCTGGCCTGAGCCGTGGAGAACCTGAAGAATCTATATTTTCAGGTATGTTCAGCTGCATCATTACACGCCACTTGATTGAGAACTATTATTGTTGGCTTGCATTGCATTTGATGTGACACTGTACAGTTCCAATGTATTTGTGTATTAATATTTCTCCTCTGTTCCTGGTGGGAGACACTGCGTTAATGAGCAGATGTGTGGTTATAGACTGAGCTGACCTGCTGTTCATCGAATGACCTCATGTACAATCAGTACTCATGAATACGCACAACACGAACCTCGTTCGAAAAAATTACTTTGGCAAGGTGCCGGGCCTGTCGGACGACCTGGCCAAGCAAGATCTGGAGGCCACAGTGAGCAGTGACACTGGTACAGTGCTTCCCAACACATTGTAACACCTTGAAAGGTTCTTCTTCCACCTCTACCACAACACTGTGTCCGTGAGAGTGAAGGAACTGGTTGCGGAGGACCTGGCGGCCAACTAGGTTGTATCACCTGGGTCCTCACCTGGGTCCTCAGTGAATACTTACAGAAGTAAGATATGATGGGGTAAGACAGTTAAAACTGGCAGAGGCACAAAAATATCATAAATAGGAAAGTATAGCAGTTTCATTTGAGGACCAGGATGTTGACAGCTGTGCCATAAAGATTCCAAAATAGCTGGGAAGAGATTTTTGATGTACCGATTCCATGGTACAGGGTGTATGAGTTGATATATATTCCATGGTACAGGGTGTATGAGTGGATATATATTCCATGGTACAGGGTGTATGAGTGGATATATATTCCATGGTACAGGGTGTATGAGTGGATATATATTCCATGGTACAGGGTGTATGAGTGGATATATATTCCATGGTACAGGGTGTATGAGTGGATATATATTCCATGGTACAGGGTGTATGAGTGGATATATAAAACAACGCAAGATTCAATACTTCATGCTTTTCAGCTTAAATTATTGTACAGAATTCTTGCCACCAACAAAATGTTGAATATTTGGGGCATACAAATGTGCCGAATACAACAGGTGTAGACCTTACAGTGAAATGCTGACTTACCAAGCACTTAACCAACAATGCAGTTAAGAAAAATAAGTGTTAAGTAAAAAAAAATAGATTAGTAAAAAAAGCGGGGTAAGAGCAGTAAGGAGTAAACCCTACAACAGGGTTCTTCAATTCCGGTCCTGGAGGGCCGAAACATCTCTGTTTTTCATCCTCTCCTTCTAATCAGGGGCTAATTCAGACCTGGGACACCAGGTGAGTGCAATTAACTACCAGGTAGAAATAAAAAAACAGAAGTGTTTCGGCTCTCCAGGACCGGAATTGAAGAACCCTGGTCTACAGTAAGGATAAGGTGTTCCTTAAACAGGACGTCTTGGGCCAAGCACAGGAAAGGGATGACGTGACCAACGGTGAGAAAACACATGACCACTGTTATTCCTTTTTAAAGGTGTGTGTTGTTGTACCACCGTCAAAGCGTTTCAAATTCAGCTTTTTTGAAAACCGAACATGCGTAGGAATCTTTGAGCAAAGTGCACTCAAGGAAGTATGCTGATGAAATGCAACTGTTTGCCACCATTCAAGGGAGGGAGGGGGGGGAATAGAAGTCAAGTCCTACAAAAACAGAAACCCTTTCACCCGTCCGACCACCACCTAAAGGGGTGTTCAGTGGATCACCTGACCCCTGACAGTAACGCTGTTTAGCTCCAGACGAGCAGAACAGAACAGCTTCCTGAAAGCTTTGACAGCGAGAGGATCTGTCTCCCCTCCAGACCTCCACACTGTTACGGCAAACAATTGTTGGACCACAACTGGAGGATTTTTTAATTTGATGCTGGGGTATAAAGAGCAGGTGTTGCTGGGATAGTTCTAGTTTAGAGTTTTGGTGACATAGCAGGTGACACGCTCTTTATTCAGATTATTTCATCCTTATATTTTATTTCCCGCTGAAGTTGTGTAGCTTGTTCTAATTAAAGGTCAACTGCCCCTTAGAACCAACTTCTCTGGTTTTAAAACGGCCTATGTGGCATCGATATGAGTC
>NW_025534389.1:157500-162500 GCF_020615455.1 Coregonus clupeaformis | reverse complement strand
TGGTCAGTGTTATATACAGGGCCCCTGGAACACACCCATAATACCTTAACCTTAAGCTGCTTGGTCAACCTATCAGCACAGCTAGGATAGCCGACTGAAGCTGAATCTGTCACGGCGCGCAACACCTTGAGTGATGCAGTGATGAATATAAGATTGTGCATGTTGACACAGTCACCTTTGTTGCCAGATTAGGCCCAGGCTGCTCACTTAACAAAAAGGGTTGTATATAGTACTAGAAAGGGTTCTTTCCCCTTTTTGGTAATATATAAAACCCTTTTTTTTTTAAGTCCAATACAGCCGTTTTTTAATCTAAATATTAAATCATTCACAGTATTATACCAATCTCATAGTGTGGAAATATACATATATTTAAAGGGGCATCAGCGTTGGGCCAGTAACCGAAAGGTCGCTGGTTCGAATCCCAGAGCCGACTAGGTGAAAAAATCTGAACCTGTGCCAGCCAACAAATTAAGACTTCAGAGCCTCCCTCCACACAAACCTCAGACCTCAAACCGCCGCCTCTGCCTGTAGATCTCAGATTTACTGTCATGCTCAGCCTCAGAGGGGAGAGGGGAGTGAGAGGGGAGTGCGGCGGAGCTCCCCAAATCCCCAGCTCTGTGCAGGATCAAAGTGATTCTCTGGTCTGTACACTGTTCCTCTCCTCAAAGCTAGCCAACAGAGTGCTGGCCTCCACAGCACCATAAATCGCTAACAGACGGCACAGGGACACTAGCTGCCGCGAACAGCTTGGAGGTCGTGGAACAATGCTACAGCACTTTGAGGCCTCGGGCTGTGATAATGGACTTTCCATTTAGGAGGGAGAGGGATGTTGAAATTCATCTAAAAGATGTTCCTTAACAGGTCCCCATTTGGACAGTAAGGATCTTGACCTTTACTGATACAGAGGCTTCTACTTTGTCTGTTTATTGATTTTATTGATGCTGCAGATGGAATGACATTGGCTGCTGTTTGCAGAGAGCAGAGCAGTGACAGGTTTCTCCAGGCTGTCAGAGCCCCCTACGCAGTACATTTTACATTTACATTTTAGTCATTTAGCAGACGCTCTTATCCAGAGCGACTTACAGTTAGGTGAATACATATTTTTTTTATACTGGCCCCCCCGTGGGAATCAACTGAGCTACATCCCTGCCGGCCATTCCCTCCCCTACCCTGGACGACGCTGGGCCAATTGTGCGCCGCCCCATGAGTCTCCCGGTCGCGGCCGGCTGCGACAGAGCCGGGATTCGAACCAGGATCTCTAGTGGCACAGTATAGAGTAGAGAGGTTCCTGCATGATGATACATTTACATGACACTACACCATTCTCTGATGGATTGTCAAATAAATTCAATTCAAATCAAATCAAATCAAATTTTGATTTACAGGTGAAATGCTTACTTACAAGCCCTTAACCAACGATGCAGTTTTAAGAAAATAGAGTTAAGAAAATACTTCCTAAATAAACTAAAGTAAAAAATAATACAAATAAATTAACTTTTTTAGCAGATGCTTTTATCCAGAGCAATTAGGATTAAGTGCCTTGCTCAAGGGCACATCGACAGATGTTTCACCTAGTCGGCTTGGGGATTAGAACCAGCGACCTTTCGGTTACTGGCACAACGCTCTTAACCACTAAGCTACCTGCCGCCCCAATAAATTAACAATAATGAGGCTATATACATATATATACATTTCACAATTATTTGGTTTTAATATGATCACCTCTTGAAGAGCACATCAGAACTACTAATTTCCTATTGCGCACATTTAGCTCTACAACTTTCAAGTTTCAGGTTTTACGTTTTAATGTCAGGTGAACAAGTACAGTGAAATGCCTTTCTAAATACAGCAAGTAGCTTTTTTATGATCAGCAAACATCATGTAATTTCAAATAGGCTATGTGAGGGTAGCACATCCATTCGGCAAGTAGCTAAGCAAACATCTTCAGTCATTTAGCTTGCTTCATCAGTGAAGGCTATTGGGAAGAGCTTGACATCATATTTTGAGTCTAAACTCATTATAATAATATGCCATTTAGCAGACGCTTTTATCCAAAGCGACTTACAGTCATGCGTGCATACAATTTTTGTGTATGGGTGGTCCCGGGGATCGAACCCCACTACCTTGGCGTTACAAGCGCCGTGCTCTACCAGCTGAGCTACAGAGGACCATCATCCTAATGGTCTGTCTGACTGACTACTGTCATCACTGCTATAGGTACAATACAGCTAGCTAGTTTATCCAGTGAAAGCTAGCTGTTAGCTAGCCAAATTGACGTTATCTGTCATTAGCTAGCTAGCCAGTTTGGCTTGGTCCATCAATCAATGTCTGTATGAGTTGCCTTCCAGCAGCAATGTTGAAAAGGGGTAAAATATTAGCTAGCTAACGCACAGTTCAGACGCTGAAGTTATGACGAGTCGAACTGAACAGAAATGAAGAGCTTGAAATACTGATTGGTATTATAAAACCGCTCTCAACACTGCAGACTTCCTCGTTGGTTTTGCATTTAATTCATTACATTTAAGTCATTTAGCAGACGCTCTTATCCAGTGCGACTTACAGTTAGTGCATAATATTGCTCCATAATATTGCAAACGCCATGCTCTACCAACTGAGCTACACGTTTATTAAAAATACAAATAAAAGGAGGGGGAAGGGAGAATAATTGGTCAATGAGGCCGCAACCCATCGCCAAGGGTGCCCCGCAGGACATGAAGAGAGGTATCCGAGGTTGGGTAGAAAGGTCCAGACTTACTACAGAGAGAGAGAGAGATTACATTTTTGTAATTTAGCAGACGCTCTTATCCAGAGCGACTTACAGGAGCAATTAGGGTAAAGCGCCTTGCTCAAGGGCACATCGATAGATTTTTCACCTAGTCGGCTCTGGGATCAGAACCAGCGACCTTTCGGTTACTGGCACAACGCTCTTAACCACTAAGCTACCTGCCGCCCCAGAGACCTCTCCACCCAGGAACAGCTCCGCAATCTCCACCCCCCCGAGATCACCGAGCCAACACCCCGGACCAGCACCCTGGACCCCCCAGCCACGGCCACAGCACCACCAACCTCAATGTCCACCACAGCCAGTGCAGCACAGACCACCCCAGCCCAGCTTCAGACCCACCCAGACGAGGCCTAACATGTTGATATTGTGGTACTACAGGAAACATGGTACAGAGGTGATGTTTCCACTGGCTGTCCACTAGGTTATACGGAGATAATCGTACCATCCACCAAATTAAAAGGAATCACACAGGGCAGAGACTCAGGGGGAATGCTAATATGGTATAAATCTGAACTAACTAATTCAACCGAATTGATCAAAACAGGAGAATTCTTTATCTGGCAAAAAATCAACAAGGAGGCTATCTTAACAGATAAAAACGTCTTCCTCTGTGCTACATACATTCCCCCCTCAGAGTCACCCTGCTTCAATGAAGAGAGTTTCTCCATTCTAGAGGGGAAGATTAGTCCCTTTCAGGCCCAAGGCAATGTGCTGATCTGTGGAGATCTGAATGCTAGAACAGCAGAAGAACTAGACACTATTAACAGTCATGGGGACAAACACCTACCGGGAAGCAACAACCTTTCCCTCCCCACATATCCCCCTAGAAACAACTATGAAAAAGTGAAAAACAAAAATGGAGTACAGCTCCTGAAGCTCCGTCGAACACTGGGTCTGTACATAGTCAATGGTAGGCTAAGAGGGGACTCTTTTGGTAGGTACACCTACAGCTCATCCCTTGGCAGCAGTACTGTAGACTACTTCATCATCGACCTCAATCTAGAGTCTCTCAGAGCCTTCACAGTCAGCCCACTAACACCTCTTTCAGACCACAGTAAAATCACAGTGTATCTGAGAAGAGCAGAACCCAACCATGAAGCATCACGACCCAATAAATGACATGGTACTAAACAGACCTATAGATGGAGTGCAAACAGTACAGAAATCTACCAAAAAGCAATTAGTAGCCAAAAAATACAATCTTTCTTGGACAACTTTTTAGCCTTAACATTCTCCTACAGCAATGAAGGTGTAAATTTGGCCGTTTGGAACATGAACTTTATATTTGACAAATTAGCCTCCTTTGCAAAAATCTAAGAAAGTCATTGAGAAACACATCTAATCAAAAACACAGAGACCCAGACAACAAAAATATATACCTTCAATATGGGGAAACACTGAAGCAATACAAACACACCCTAAGAACAAAAAAGGAACAGCACATTAGAAATCAGCTGGATGTGATTGAGGAATCCATAGAATCAAACCACTTCTGGGAGAATTTGAATAAATTAAACAAACCTCATAATGAGGAATTGGCTATCCAAAATGGGGATATGTGGAGAAATCACTTTGCAAACCTCTACAGCAATATAACAAAGAGCCCAGAACAACAAGATATACAAGAAAAATTACAAATCCTTGAATCAGCAGTCAAAGACTATCAGAATCATGTGGATACCCCAATTACAGAACAAGAATTATTGGAAAAACTTTGCACTCTCCAACCCAAAAAGGCCTGTGGTGCTGATGGTATTTTAAATGAAATGATCAAATATACAGACCACAAATTCAAATTGGCTATACTCAAATTCTTCAACATTATTATAACTGCAGGTATTTCCCCCGATATTTGGAACCAAGGATTGATCACACCAATCTATTAAACTGGAGACAAATGTGACCCTAATAATTACAGAGGAATTTGCGTTAATAGCAACTTGGGGAAAAATCTCTGCAGTATCATAAACAGCAGACTACATCAATTCCTTGATGAACACAATGTCCAAAGCAGAAGCCAGATTGGATTTTTTATAAATTTTCGTACAACAGACCACATTTACAAACAAGTAAACCAAAACAAAGGCAAAATCTACTTTGTGTTTTGTAGACTTCAAGAAAGCATTTGATTCAATTTGGCACGAAGGTCTTTTTTACAAACTAATAGAAAGTGGTATTGGAGGGGAAAACATATGACGTTATTAAATCAATGTAG
>NW_025534389.1:112500-152500 GCF_020615455.1 Coregonus clupeaformis | reverse complement strand
TGAGGACTCTGTAGAGGAGTGGAGAGGAGGGCTAAGACCTCTCCAGGGGGTCAGCTCGGGGTTCAGAGAGGACGGCTTTCGGAAGTCTTGAAGTCTCACCATGACCTGTTGTCAGACCCTGCTAGATCGCTAGACAATAGAGAGGTACTGACTCTCCACCTCCATCCCTCCCTCCTCTCCACCTCCATCCCTCCTCCATCCCTCCCTCCTCTCCACCTCCATCCCTCCTCCATCTCTCCCTCCATCCCTCCTCCATCTCTCCCTATCTTCTCCACCTCCATCCCTCCCTCCTTTCCTTTCCTTCCTTCCTTCCTTCCTACCTTTCTTCCTTCCTTCCTTCCTTCCTTCCTTCCCCCCCCCCTCTCCTCCCTCTGATGGAGAGATGACTGACCACTGACAACAAGGAGGGGGTTCTTTTTCCTTTAACAAATGGAGGACAGAAGGTGAATATGATCTAGCAGGATAGGAAGGAGGGTGGGAGGGATGAAGGACAGGGTGAATAGGGGATATAGCAGGACTGAATTGTGTCTCGTCTAGGGATCAGGGTTCAGCTACATTTGATGGCAGGCCTTGTGGGAAAAGACAGGCGAGGCGCGGTGTGCTGCCCACACAACCTGCCCCCCACACACCCCTCTAACCCCCCCGGGGATGGCCAGACCACCAGCCAGGGGTTGAGAAGAGGAGGATGGTTGGGGGGTAGAGGTAGAGGTGGAGGGAGGGGTGGAGGAGGTGGTGGAGGGGGGGCAGAGGGAAGAGGGGCCCGAAAAGAAAAAGGCAACAAAGAAAAACAAAAGCTTCTAAGTGACTTGGCATATTGCGCTTGAAGGTCTTACCCCACATCTCGAGGGGGTAATCAATATGTGACGCTCGGCTGGTTTTCAGCCCCCTCCTCTCCCTCCCACTCCTCCCTCCCTACCCTCCAACCAATGTGGGGAGACAGCACCAGAGAGACTACCTCTGACAGATTCATCAGACAATGTGCTTCAGACTCCAGTCCAGTCCAGTGAGACTGTGAGACCACCTGGTCAGGCAGGGTATGTGCAAAGGGAAAAGAAGACTGCCGCTCGCTACCTCAAATCTCCAACCAAGGTGCATGAATTGATGATTTAGGAATGATTTAGGATGATTTAGGAATTTATTAGATGCAATAATAAGCCATTTAGCAGACGCTTTTATACAAAGCGACTTACCGTCATGTGCGCATACATTTTTACATATGGGTGGTCCCGGGAATCGAACCCACTAAGCTGGCGTTACAAGCACCATGCTCTACCAATTGAGCTACAGAGGACCTCTTCCTGGGGTCCACACAAAACATGAAACATGACATAATACAGAACAATAATAGACGAGGACAGAACTACATGGGAAAGGCAGAGAGCAGGGTTTGGGGAAACAGGAATCTGGAACAGCTGAAGGACAGAACTACATGGGAAAGGCAGAGAGCAGGGTTTGGGGAAACAGGAATCTGGAACAGCTGAAGGACAGAACTACATGTGAAAGGCAGAGAGCAGGGTTTGGGGAAACAGGAATCTGGAACAGCTGAAGGACAGAACTACATGGGAAAGGCAGAGAGCAGGGTTTGGGGAAACAGGAATCTGGAACAGCTGAAGGACAGAACTACATGGGAAAGGCAGAGAGCAGGGGTTTGGGGAAACAGGAATCTGGAACAGCTGAAGGACAGAACTACATGGGAAAGGCAGAGAGCAGGGTTTGGGGAAACAGGAATCTGGAACAGCTGAAGGACAGAACTACATGGGAAAGGCAGAGAGCAGGGTTTGGGGAAACAGGAATCTGGAACAGCTGAAGGACAGAACTACATGGGAAAGGCAGAGAGCAGGTTTTGGGGAAACAGGAATCTGGAACAGCTGAATGACAAAACTACATGGGAAAGGCAGAGAGCAGGGTTTGGGGAAACAGGAATCTGGAACAGCTGAAGGACAGAACTACATGGGAAAGGCAGAGAGCAGGGTTTGGGGAAACAGGAATCTGGAACAGCTGAAGGACAAACTACATGGGAAACGCAGAGAGCAGGTTTTGGGGAAACAGGAATCTGGAACAGCTGAAGGACAAAACTACATGGGAAAGGCAGAGAGCAGGGTTTGGGGAAACAGGAATCTGGAACAGCTGAAGGACAGAACTACATGGGAAAGGCAGAGAGCAGGGTTTGGGGAAACAGGAATCTGGAACAGCTGAAGGACAGAACTACATGGGAAAGGCAGAGAGCAGGGTTTGGGGAAACAGGAATCTGGAACAGCTGAAGGACAGAACTACATGGGAAAGGCAGAGAGCAGGGTTTGGGGAAACAGGAATCTGGAACAGCTGAAGGACAGAACTACATGGGAAAGGCAGAGAGCAGGGTTTGGGGAAACAGGAATCTGGAACAGCTGAAGGACAAAACTACATGGGAAAGGCAGAGAGCAGGGTTTGGGGAAACAGGAATCTGGAACAGCTGAAGGACAGAACTACATGGGAAAGGCAGAGAGCAGGGTTTGGGGAAACAGGAATCTGGAACAGCTGAAGGACAGAACTACATGGGAAAGGCAGAGAGCAGGGTTTGGGGAAACAGGAATCTGGAACAGCTGAAGGACAGAACTACATGGAAAGGCAGAGAGCAGGGTTTGGGGAAACAGGAATCTGGAACAGCTGAAGGACAGAACTACATGGGAAAGGCAGAGAGCAGGGTTTGGGGAAACAGGAATCTGGAACAGCTGAAGGACAGAACTACATGGGAAAGGCAGAGAGCAGGGTTTGGGGAAACAGGAATCTGGAACAGCTGAAGGACAGAACTACATGGGAAAGGCAGAGAGCAGGGTTTGGGGAAACAGGAATCTGGAACAGCTGAAGGACAAAACTACATGGGAAAGGCAGAGAGCAGGGTTTGGGGAAACAGGAATCTGGAACAGCTGAAGGACAGAACTACATGGGAAAGGCAGAGAGCAGGGTTTGGGGAAACAGGAATCTGGTCACAGCAGACACATTGGACAATCTAGAGACATTCAGGCATTTGGGCGCCCAACAAATTTGGAAATCATTGCGCAGCATTGCTTCATGGGATAATAATTGAATGGCATCTGCATGAGCCAATGGCCTTCCTGTTGCCAGCGGTAACACTGGAACCTTGCTGTCACCTGTCAGTCACTTCCTACTTGAAGTCCTTCCAAGAGGAGGAGGTGATAGTGTGACAGAGCTGGACAGACAGTCACACAGCAAAGACAGACACACTGATCCACATGTATGAAAAATGTAGGCACTCACTAACTGTAAGTCGCTCTGGATAAGAGCGTCTGCTAAATGACTAAAATGTAAAATTTAAATGTAAACAGAGCTGAACAGACAGTCAAGACACTTACAGACGGGTCGCAGTAAACGCACGACTCCAACACCATCATCAAGTCAACATCTCTAGTCTAGTCCTCTAGTGGCTAGCCAAACACCTCTACACCTCTAGTCTAGTCTAGTCCTCTAGTGGCTAGCCAAACACCTCTACACCTCTAGTCTAGTCCTCTAGTGGCTAGCCAAACACCTCTACACCTCTAGTCTAGTATAGTCCTCTAGTGGCTAGCCAAACACCTCTACACCTCTAGTCTAGTCCTCTAGTGGCTAGCCAAACACCTCTACACCTCTAGTCTAGTCCTCTAGTGGCTAGCCAAACACCTCTACACCTCTAGTCTAGTCCTCTAGTGGCTAGCCAAACACCTATACACCTCTAGTCTAGTCCTCTAGTGGCTAGCCAAACACCTCTACACCTCTAGTCTAGTCTAGTCATCTAGTGGCTAGCCAAACACCTCTACACCTCTAGTCTAGTCTAGTCCTCTAGTGGCTAGCCAAACACATCTACACCTCTAGTCTAGTCCTCTAGTGGCTAGCCAAACACCTCTACACCTCTAGTCTAGTCTAGTCGTCTAGTGGCTAGCCAAACACCTCTACACCTCTAGTCTAGTCTAGTCCTCTAGTGGCTAGCCAAACACCTCTACACCTCTAGTCTAGTCCTCTAGTGGCTAGCCAAACACCTCTACACCTCTAGTCTAGTCCTCTAGTGGCCAGCCAAACACCTCTACATCTCTAGTCTAGTCCTCTAGTGGCTAGCCAAACACCTCTACACCTATAGTCTAGTCCTCTAGTGGCTAGCCAAACACCTCTACACCTATAGTCTAGTCTAGTCCTCTAGTGGCTAGCCAAACACCTCTACACCTCTACTCTAGTCTAGTCCTCTAGTGGCTAGCCAAACACCTCTACACCTCTAGTCTAGTCCTCTAGTGGCTAGCCAAACACCTCTACACCTCTAGTCTAGTCCTCTAGTGGCTAGCCAAACACCTCTACACCTATAGTCTAGTCCTCTAGTGGCTAGCCAAACACCTCTACACCTCTAGTCTAGTCCTCTAGTGGCTAGCCAAACACCTCTACACCTCTAGTCTAGTCTAGTCCTCTAGTGGCTAGCCAAACACCTCTACACCTCTAGTCTAGTCCTCTAGTGGCTAGCCAAACACCTCTACACCTCTAGTCTAGTCCTCTAGTGGCTAGCCAAACACCTATACACCTCTAGTCTAGTCTAGTCCTCTAGTGGCTAGCCAAACACCTCTACACCTCTAGTCTAGTCTAGTCCTCTAGTGGCTAGCCAAACACCTCTACACCTCTAGTCTAGTCCTCTAGTGGCTAGCCAAACACCTCTACATCTCTAGTCTAGTCCTCTAGTGGCTAGCCAAACACATCTACACCTCTAGTCTAGTCCTCTAGTGGATAGCCAAACACCTCTACACCTCTAGTCTAGTCTAGTCCTCTAGTGAATAGCCAAACACCTCTACACCTCTAGTCTAGTCTTGTCCTCTAGTGGCTAGACAAACACCTCTACACTTCTAGTCTAGTCTAGTCCTCTAGTGGCTGGCCAAACACCTCTACACCTCTAGTCTAGTCCTCTAGTGGCTAGCCAAACACCTCTACACCTCTAGTCTAGTCCTCTAGTGGCTAGCCAAACACCTCTACACCTCTAGTCTAGTCTAGTCCTCTAGTGGCTAAAAAAACACTTCTACACCTCTAGTCTAGTCTAGTCCTCTAGTGGCTAGCCAAACACCTCTACACCTCTAGTCTAGTCTAGTCATCTAGTGGCTAGCCTAACACCTGTACACCTCTAGTCTAGTCCTCTAGTGGCTAGCCAAACACCTCTACACCTCTAGTCTAGTCTAGTCATCTAGTGGCTAGCCAAACACCTCTACACCTCTAGTCTAGTCCTCTAGTGGCTAGCCAAACACCTCTACACCTCTAGTCTAGTCTAGTCCTCTAGTGGCTAGCCAAACACCTCTACACCTCTAGTCTAGTCTTGTCCTCTAGTGGCTAGCCAAACACCTCTACACTTCTAGTCTAGTCTAGTCCTCTAGTGGCTGGCCAAACACCTCTACACCTATAGTCTAGTCTAGTCCTCTAGTGGCTAGCCAAACACCTCTACACCTCTAGTCTAGTCCTCTAGTGGCTAGCCAAACACCTCTACACCTCTAGTCTAGTCCTCTAGTGGCTAGCCAAACACCTCTACACCTCTAGTCTAGTCTAGAACTCTAGTGGCTAGCCAAACACCTCTACACCTCTAGTCTAGTCTAGTCCTCTAGTGGCTAGCCAAACACCTCAACACCTCTAGTCTAGTCCTCTAGTGGCTAGCCAAACACCTCTACACCTCTAGGTCTAGTCCTCTAGTGCCTAGCCAAAGACCTCCACACCTATAATCTAGTCTAGTCCTCTAGTGGCTAGCCAGACACCTCTACACCTCTAATCTAGTCCTCTAGTGGCTAGCCAAACACCTCTACACCCCTAGTCTAGTCTAGTCCTCTAGTGGCTAGCCAAACACCTCTACACCTCTAGTCTAGTCCTCTAGTGGCTAGCCAAACACCTCTACACCTCTAGTCTAGTCTAGTCCTCTAGTGGCTAGCCAAACACCTCTACACCTCTAGTCTAGTCCTCTAGTGGCTAGCCAAACACCTCTACACCTCTAGTCTAGTCTAGTCCTCTAGTGGCTAGCCAAACACCTCTACACCTCTAGTCTAGTCCTCTAGGGGCTAGCCAAACACCTCTACACCTATAGTCTAGTCCTCTAGTGGCTAGCCAAACACCTATACACCTCTAGTCTAGTCTAGTCATCTAGTGGCTAGCCAAACACCTCTACACCTCTAGTCTAGTCCTCTAGTAGCTAGCCAAACACCTCTACACCTCTAGTCTAGTCCTCTAGTGGCTAGCCAAACACCTCTACACCTCTAGTCTAGTCCTCTAGTGGCTAGCCAAACACCTCTACACCTCTAGTCTAGTCTAATCCTCTAGTGGCTAGCCAGACACCTCTACACCTCTAGTCTTGTCCTCTAGTAGCTAGCCAAACACCTCTACACCTCTAGTCTAGTCCTCTAGTGGCTAGCCGAACACCTCTACACCTCTAGTCTAGTCTAGTTCTCTAGTGGCTAGCCAAACACCTCTAGACCTCTAGTCTAGTCCTCTAGTGGCTAGCCAAACACCTCTACACCTCTAGTCTAGTCTAGTCCTCTAGTGTTTAGCCAAACACCCTACACCTCTAGTCTAGTCCTCTAGTGGCTAGCCAAACACCTCTACACCTCTAGTCTAGTCCTCTAGTGGATAGCCAAACACCTCTACACCTCTAGTCTAGTCTAGTCCTCTAGTGGCTAGCCAAACACCCCTACACCTCTAGTCTAGTCTAGTCCTCTAGTGGCTACCCAAACACCTCTACACCTCTAGTCTAGTCTAGTCCTCTAGTGGCTAGCCAAACACCTCTACACCTCTAGTCTAGTCCTCTAGTGGCTAGCCAAACACCTCTACACCTCTAGTCTAGTCTAGTCCTCTAGTGGCTAGCCAAACACCTCTACACCTCTAGTCTAGTCCTCTAGGGGCTAGCCAAACACCTCTACACCTATAGTCTAGTCCTCTAGTGGCTAGCCAAACACCTATACACCTCTAGTCTAGTCTAGTCATCTAGTGGCTAGCCAAACACCCTACACCTCTAGTCTAGTCCTCTAGTAGCTAGCCAAACACCTCTACACCTCTAGTCTAGTCCTCTAGTGGCTAGCCAAACACCTCTACACCTCTAGTCTAGTCCTCTAGTGGCTAGCCAAACACCTCTACACCTCTAGTCTAGTCTAATCCTCTAGTGGCTAGCCAGACACCTCTACACCTCTAGTCTTGTCCTCTAGTAGCTAGCCAAACACCTCTACACCTCTAGTCTAGTCCTCTAGTGGCTAGCCGAACACCTCTACACCTCTAGTCTAGTCTAGTTCTCTAGTGGCTAGCCAAACACCTCTAGACCTCTAGTCTAGTCCTCTAGTGGCTAGCCAAACACCTCTACACCTCTAGTCTAGTCTAGTCCTCTAGTGTTTAGCCAAACACCGCTACACCTCTAGTCTAGTCCTCTAGTGGCTAGCCAAACACCTCTACACCTCTAGTCTAGTCCTCTAGTGGATAGCCAAACACCTCTACACCTCTAGTCTAGTCTAGTCCTCTAGTGGCTAGCCAAACACCCCTACACCTCTAGTCTAGTCTAGTCCTCTAGTGGCTACCCAAACACCTCTACACCTCTAGTCTAGTCCTCTAGTGGCTAGCCAAACACCTCTACACCTCTAGTCTAGTCCTCTAGTGGCTAGCCAAACACCTCTACACCTATAGTCTAGTCTTGTCCTCTAGTGGCTAGACAAACCCCTCTACACTTCTAGTCTAGTCTAGTCCTCTAGTGGCTGGCCAAACACCTCTACACCTCTAGTCTAGTCTAGTCCTCTAGTGGCTAGCCTAACACCTCTACACCTATAGTCTAGTCTAGTCCTCTAGTGGCTAGCCAAACACCTCTACACCTCTAGTCTAGTCTAGTCCTCTAGTGGCTAGCCAAACACTTCTACACCTCTAGTCTAGTCTAGTCCTCTAGTGGCTAGCCAAACACCTCTACACCTCTAGTCTAGTCTAGTCATCTAGTGGCTAGCCTAACACCTGTACACCTCTAGTCTAGTCCTCTAGTGGCTAGCCAAACACCTCTACACCTCTAGTCTAGTCTAGTCATCTAGTGGCTAGCCAAACACCTCTACACCTCTAGTCTAGTCCTCTAGTGGCTAGCCAAACACCTCTACACCTCTAGTCTAGTGTAGTCCTCTAGTGGCTAGCCAAACACCTCTACACCTCTAGTCTAGTCATCTAGTGGCTAGCCAAACACCTCTACACCTCTAGTCTAGTCTAGTCCTCTAGTGGATAGCCAAACACCTCTACACCTCTAGTCTAGTCTAGTCCTCTAGTGGCTAGCCAAACACCTCTACACCTCTAGTCTAGTCGTCTAGTGGCTAGCCAAACACCTCTACAACTCTAGTCTAGTCTAGTCCTCTAGTGGCTAGCCAAACACCTCTACACCTCTAGTCTAGTCTTCTAGTGGCTAGCCAAACACATCTACACCTCTAGTCTAGTCTAGTCCTCTAGTGGCTAGCCCAACACCTCTACACCTCTAGTCTAGTCCTCTAGTTGCTAGCCAAACACCTCTACACCTCTAGTCTAGTATAGTCCTCTAGTGGCTAGCCAAACATCTCTACACCTCTAGTCTAGTCCTCTAGTTGCTAGCCAAACATGTCTACTCATCTAGTCTAGTCCTCTAGTGGCTAGCCAAACACCTATACACCTCTAGTCTAGTCCTCTAGTGGCTAGCCAAACACCTCTACACCTCTAGTCTAGTCTAGTCCTCTAGTGGCTAGCCAAACACCTCTACACCTCTAGTCTAGTCTAGTACTCTAGTGGCTAGCCAAACACCTCTACACCTCTAGTCTAGTCCTCTAGTGGCTAGCCAAACACCTCTACACCTCTAGTCTAGTCTAGTCCTCTAGTGGCTAGCCAAACACCTCTACACCTCTAGTCTAGTCTAGTCCTCTACGGCTAGCCAAACATCTCTACATCTCTAGTCTAGTCCTCTAGTGGCTAGCCAAACACCTCTACACCTCTAGTCTAGTCTAGTCCTCTAGTGGCTAGCCAAACACCTCTACACCTCTAGTCTAGTCTAGTCCTCTACTGGCTAGCCAAACATCTCTACATCTCTAGTCTAGTCCTCTAGTGGCTAGCCAAACACCTCTACACCTCTAGTCTAGTCTAGTCCTCTAGTGGCTAGCCAAACACCTCTACACCTCTAGTCTAGTCTAGTCCTCTAGTTGCTAGCCAAACACCTCTACACCTCTAGTCTAGTCCTCTAGTGGCTAGCCAAACACCACTACACCTCTAGTCTAGTCCTCTAGTGGCTAGCCAAACACCTCTACACCTCTATTCTAGTCTAGTCATCTAGTGGCTAGCCAAACACCTCTACACCTCTAGTCTAGTCTAGTCCTCTAGTGGCTAGCCAAACACCTCTACACATCTAGTCTAGTCTAGTCCTCTAGTGGCTAGCCAAACACCTCTACACCTCTAGTCTAGTCTAGTCCTCTAGTGGCTAGCCAAACACCTCTACACCTCTAGTCTAGTCCTCTAGTGGCTAGCCAAACACCTCTACACCTCTAGTCTAGTCTAGTACTCTAGTGGCTAGCCAAACACCTCTACACCTCTAGTCTAGTCCTCTAGTGGCTAGCCAAACACCTCTACACCTCTAGTCTAGTCCTCTAGTGGCTAGCCAAACACCTCTACACCTCTAGTCTAGTCTAGTCCTCTAGTGGCTAGCCAAACACCTCTACACCTCTAGTCTAGTCTAGTCCTCTACTGGCTAGCCAAACATCTCTACATCTCTAGTCTAGTCCTCTAGTGGCTAGCCAAACACCTCTACACCTCTAGTCTAGTCTAGTCCTCTAGTGGCTAGCCAAACACCTCTACACCTCTAGTCTAGTCTAGTCCTCTACTGGCTAGCCAAACATCTCTACATCTCTAGTCTAGTCCTCTAGTGGCTAGCCAAACACCTCTACACCTCTAGTCTAGTCTAGTCCTCTAGTGGCTAGCCAAACACCTCTACACCTCTAGTCTAGTCTAGTCCTCTAGTTGCTAGCCAAACACCTCTACACCTCTAGTCTAGTCCTCTAGTGGCTAGCCAAACACCACTACACCTCTAGTCTAGTCCTCTAGTGGCTAGCCAAACACCTCTACACCTCTAGTCTAGTCTAGTCATCTAGTGGCTAGCCAAACACCTCTACACCTCTAGTCTAGTCTAGTCCTCTAGTGGCTAGCCAAACACCTCTACACATCTAGTCTAGTCTAGTCCTCTAGTGGCTAGCCAAACACCTCTACACCTCTAGTCTAGTCTAGTCCTCTAGTGGCTAGCCAAACACCTCTACACCTCTAGTCTAGTCCTCTAGTGGCTAGCCAAACACCTCTACACCTCTAGTCTAGTCCAGTCCTCTAGTGGCTAGCCAAACACCTCTACACCTCTAGTCTAGTCTAGTCCTCTAGTGGCTAGCCACACACCTCTACACCTCTAGTCTAGTCCTCTAGTGGCTAGCCAAACACCTCTACACCTCTAGTCTAGTCCTCTAGCGGCTAGCCAAACACCTCTACACCTCTAGTCTAGGCATCTAGTGGCTAGCCAAACACCTCTACACCTCTAGTCTAGTCTAGTCCTCTAGTGGCTAGCCAAACACCTCTACACCTCTAGTCTAGTCCTCTAGTGGCTAGCCAAACACCTCTACACCTCTAGTCTAGTCTAGTCCTCTAGTGGCTAGCCAAACACCTCTACACCTATAGTCTAGTCTAGTCCTCTAGTGGCTGGCCAAACACCTCTACACCTCTAGTCTAGTCCTCTAGTGGCTATCCAAACACCTCTACACCTCTAGTCTAGTCTAGTCCTCTAGTGGCTAGCCAAACACCTCTACACCTCTAGTCTAGTCCTCTAGTGGCTAGCCAAACACCTCTACACCTCTAGTCTAGTCCTCTAGTGGCTTGCCAAACACCTCTACACCTCTAGTCTAGTCCTCTAGTGGCTAGCCAAACACCTCTACACCTCTAGTCTAGTCTAGTCCTCTAGTGGCTAACCAAACACCTCTACACCTCTAGTCTAGTCCTCTATTGGCTATCCAAACACCTCTACACCTCTAGTCTAGTCTAGTCCTCTAGTGGCTAGCCAAACACCTCTACACCTCTAGTCTAGTCTAGTCCTCTAGTGGCTAGCCAAACACCTCTACACCTCTAGTCTAGTCCTCTAGTGGCTAGCCAAACACCTCTAAACCTCTAGTCTAGTCCTCTAGTGGCTAGCCAAACACATCTACACCTCTAGTCTAGTTTAGTCCTCTAGTGGCTAGCCAAACACCTCTACACCTCTAGTCTAGTCCTCTAGTGGCTAGCCAAACACCTCTACACCTCTAGTCTAGTCCTCTAGTGGCTAGCCAAACACCTCTACACCTCTAGTCTAGTCTAGTCCTCTAGTGGCTAGCAAACCACCTCTACACCTCTAGTCTAGTCCTCTAGTTGCTAGCCAAAAACCTCTACACCTCTAGTCTAGTATAGTCCTCTAGTGGCTAGCCAAACATCTCTACACCTCTAGTATAGTCCTCTAGTGGCTAGCCAAACACCTCTACACCTCTAGTCTAGTCTAGTACTCTAGTGGCTAGCCAAACACCTCTACACCTCTAGTCTAGTACTCTAGTGGCTAGCCAAATACCTCTACACCTCTAGTCTAGTCCTCTAGTGGCTAGCCAAACAACTCTACACCTCTAGTCTAGTCCTCTAGTGGCTAGCCAAACACCTCTACACCTCTAGTCTAGTCTAGTCCTCTAGTGGCTAGCCAAACACCTCTACACCTCTAGTCTAGTCCTCTAGTGGCTAGCCAAACACCTCTACACCTCTAGTCTAGTCTAGTCCTCTAGTGGCTAGCCAAACACCTCTAGTCTAGTCCTCTAGTGGCTAGCCAAACACCTCTACACCTCTAGTCTAGTCCTCTAGTGGCTAGCCAAACACCTCTACACCTCTAGTCTAGTCCTCTAGTGGCTAGCCAAACACCTATACACCTCTAGTCTAGTCCTCTAGTGGCTAGCCAAACACCTCTACACCTCTAGTCTAGTCTAGTCATCTAGTGGCTAGCCAAACACCTCTACACCTCTAGTCTAGTCTAGTCCTCTAGTGGCTAGCCAAACACATCTACACCTCTAGTCTAGTCCTCTAGTGGCTAGCCAAACACCTCTACACCTCTAGTCTAGTCTAGTCGTCTAGTGGCTAGCCAAACACCTCTACACCTCTAGTCTAGTCTAGTCCTCTAGTGGCTAGCCAAACACCTCTACACCTCTAGTCTAGTCCTCTAGTGGCTAGCCAAACACCTCTACACCTCTAGTCTAGTCCTCTAGTGGCTAGCCAAACACCTCTACATCTCTAGTCTAGTCCTCTAGTGGCTAGCCAAACACCTCTACACCTATAGTCTAGTCCTCTAGTGGCTAGCCAAACACCTCTACACCTATAGTCTAGTCTAGTCCTCTAGTGGCTAGCCAAACACCTCTACACCTCTAGTCTAGTCTAGTCCTCTAGTGGCTAGCCAAACACCTCTACACCTCTAGTCTAGTCCTCTAGTGGCTAGCCAAACACCTCTACACCTCTAGTCTAGTCCTCTAGTGGCTAGCCAAACACCTCTACACCTATAGTCTAGTCCTCTAGTGGCTAGCCAAACACCTCTACACCTCTAGTCTAGTCTAGTCCTCTAGTGGCTAGCCAAACACCTCTACACCTCTAGTCTAGTCCTCTAGTGGCTAGCCAAACACCTCTACACCTCTAGTCTAGTCTAGTACTCTAGTGGCTAGCCAAACACCTCTACACCTCTAGTCTAGTCCTCTAGTGGCTAGCCAAATACCTCTACACCTCTAGTCTAGTCCTCTAGTGGCTAGCCAAACAACTCTACACCTCTAGTCTAGTCCTCTAGTGGCTAGCCAAACACCTCTACACCTCTAGTCTAGTCTAGTCCTCTAGTGGCTAGCCAAACACCTCTACACCTCTAGTCTAGTCCTCTAGTGGCTAGCCAAACACCTCTACACCTCTAGTCTAGTCTAGTCCTCTAGTGGCTAGCCAAACACCTCTACACCTCTAGTCTAGTCCTCTAGTGGCTAGCCAAACACCTCTACACCTCTAGTCTAGTCCTCTAGTGGCTAGCCAAACACCTCTACACCTCTAGTCTAGTCCTCTAGTGGCTAGCCAAACACCTCTACACCTCTAGTCTAGTCTAGTGCTCTAGTGGCTAGCCAAACACCTCTACACCTCTAGTCTAGTCCTCTAGTGGCTAGCCAAACACCTCTACACCTCTAGTCTAGTCCTCTAGTGGCTAGCCAAACACCTCTACACCTCTAGTCTAGTCCTCTAGTGGCTAGCCAAACACCTCTACACCTATAGTCTAGTCTTGTCCTCTAGTGGCTAGACAAACCCTCTACACTTCTAGTCTAGTCTAGTCCTCTAGTGGCTGGCCAAACACCTCTACACCTCTAGTCTAGTCTAGTCCTCTAGTGGCTAGCCTAACACCTCTACACCTATAGTCTAGTCTAGTCCTCTAGTGGCTAGCCAAACACCTCTACACCTCTAGTCTAGTCTAGTCCTCTAGTGGCTAGCCAAACACTTCTACACCTCTAGTCTAGTCTAGTCCTCTAGTGGCTAGCCAAACACCTCTACACCTATAGTCTAGTCTAGTCATCTAGTGGCTAGCCTAACACCTGTACACCTCTAGTCTAGTCCTCTAGTGGCTAGCCAAACACCTCTACACCTCTAGTCTAGTCTAGTCATCTAGTGGCTAGCCAAACACCTCTACACCTCTAGTCTAGTCCTCTAGTGGCTAGCCAAACACCTCTACACCTCTAGTCTAGTCTAGTCCTCTAGTGGCTAGCCAAACACCTCTACACCTCTAGTCTAGTCATCTAGTGGCTAGCCAAACACCTCTACACCTCTAGTCTAGTCTAGTCCTCTAGTGGATAGCCAAACACCTCTACACCTCTAGTCTAGTCTAGTCCTCTAGTGGCTAGCCAAACACCTCTACACCTCTAGTCTAGTCGTCTAGTGGCTAGCCAAACACCTCTACAACTCTAGTATAGTCTAGTCCTCTAGTGGCTAGCCAAACACCTCTACACCTCTAGTCTAGTCTAGTCCTCTAGTGGCTAGCCAAACACATCTACACCTCTAGTCTAGTCTAGTCCTCTAGTGGCTAGCCCAACACCTCTACACCTCTAGTCTAGTCCTCTAGTTGCTAGCCAAACACCTCTACACCTCTAGTCTAGTATAGTCCTCTAGTGGCTAGCCAAACATCTCTACACCTCTAGTCTAGTCCTCTAGTTGCTAGCCAAACATGTCTACTCATCTAGTCTAGTCCTCTAGTGGCTAGCCAAACACCTATACACCTCTAGTCTAGTCCTCTAGTGGCTAGCCAAACACCTCTACACCTCTAGTCTAGTCTAGTCCTCTAGTGGCTAGCCAAACACCTCTACACCTCTAGTCTAGTCTAGTACTCTAGTGGCTAGCCAAACACCTCTACACCTCTAGTCTAGTCCTCTAGTGGCTAGCCAAACACCTCTACACCTCTAGTCTAGTCCTCTAGTGGCTAGCCAAACACCTCTACACCTCTAGTCTAGTCTAGTCCTCTAGTGGCTAGCCAAACACCTCTACACCCCTAGTCTAGTCTAGTCCTCTACTGGCTAGCCAAACATCTCTACATCTCTAGTCTAGTCCTCTAGTGGCTAGCCAAACACCTCTACACCTCTAGTCTAGTCTAGTCCTCTAGTGGCTAGCCAAACACCTCTACACCTCTAGTCTAGTCTAGTCCTCTACTGGCTAGCCAAACATCTCTACATCTCTAGTCTAGTCCTCTAGTGGCTAGCCAAACACCTCTACACCTCTAGTCTAGTCTAGTCCTCTAGTGGCTAGCCAAACATCTCTACACCTCTAGTCTAGTCTAGTCCTCTAGTTGCTAGCCAAACACCTCTACACCTCTAGTCTAGTCCTCTAGTGGCTAGCCAAACACCACTACACCTCTAGTCTAGTCCTCTAGTGGCTAGCCAAACACCTCTACACCTCTAGTCTAGTCTAGTCATCTAGTGGCTAGCCAAACACCTCTACACCTCTAGTCTAGTCTAGTCCTCTAGTGGCTAGCCAAACACCTCTACACATCTAGTCTAGTCTAGTCCTCTAGTGGCTAGCCAAACACCTCTACACCTCTAGTCTAGTCTAGTCCTCTAGTGGCTAGCCAAACACCTCTACACCTCTAGTCTAGTCCTCTAGTGGCTAGCCAAACACCTCTACACCTCTAGTCTAGTCCAGTCCTCTAGTGGCTAGCCAAACACCTCTACACCTCTAGTCTAGTCTAGTCCTCTAGTGGCTAGCCACACACCTCTACACCTCTAGTCTAGTCCTCTAGTGGCTAGCCAAACACCTCTACACCTCTAGTCTAGTCCTCTAGTGGCTAGCCAAACACCTCTACACCTCTAGTCTAGTCCTCTAGTGGATAGCAAAACACCTCTACACCTCTAGTCTAATCTAGTCCTCTAGTGGCTAGCCAAACACCTCTACACCTCTAGTCTAGTCATCTAGTGGCTAGCCAAACACCTCTACACCTCTAGTCTAGTCTAGTCCTCTAGTGCCTAGCCAAACACCTCTACACCTCTAGTCTAGTCCTCTAGTGGCTAGCCAAACACCTCTACACCTCTAGTCTAGTCCTCTAGGGGCTAGCCAAACACCTCTACACCTCTAGTCTAGTCCTCTAGTGGCTAGCCAAACACCTATACACCTCTAGTCTAGTCTAGTCCTCTAGTGGCTAGCCAAACACCTCTACACCTCTAGTCTAGTCCTCTAGTGGCTAGCAAAACACCTCTACACCTCTAGTCTAGTCCTCTAGCGGCTAGCCAAACACCTCTACACCTCTAGTCTAGTCATCTAGTGGCTAGCCAAACACCTCTACACCTGTAGTCTAGTCTAGTCCTCTAGTGGCTAGCCAAACACCTCTACACCTCTAGTCTAGTCCTCTAGTGTCTAGCCAAACACCTCTACACCTCTAGTCTAGTCTAGTCCTCTAGTGGCTAGCCAAACACCTCTACACCTCTAGTCTAGTCCTCTAGTGGCTAGCCAAACACCTCTACACCTCTAGTCTAGTCTAGTCCTCTAGTGGCTAGCCAAACACCTCTACACCTATAGTCTAGTCTAGTCCTCTAGTGGCTGGCCAAACACCTCTACACCTCTAGTCTAGTCCTCTAGTGGCTATCCAAACACCTCTACACCTCTAGTCTAGTATAGTCCTCTAGTGGCTAGCCAAACATCTCTACACCTCTAGTCTAGTCCTCTAGTTGCTAGCCAAACATGTCTACTCATCTAGTCTAGTCCTCTAGTGGCTAGCCAAACACCTATACACCTCTAGTCTAGTCCTCTAGTGGCTAGCCAAACACCTCTACACCTCTAGTCTAGTCTAGTCCTCTAGTGGCTAGCCAAACACCTCTACACCTCTAGTCTAGTCTAGTACTCTAGTGGCTAGCCAAACACCTCTACACCTCTAGTCTAGTCCTCTAGTGGCTAGCCAAACACCTCTACACCTCTAGTCTAGTCCTCTAGTGGCTAGCCAAACACCTCTACACCTCTAGTCTAGTCTAGTCCTCTAGTGGCTAGCCAAACACCTCTACACCCCTAGTCTAGTCTAGTCCTCTACTGGCTAGCCAAACATCTCTACATCTCTAGTCTAGTCCTCTAGTGGCTAGCCAAACACCTCTACACCTCTAGTCTAGTCTAGTCCTCTAGTGGCTAGCCAAACACCTCTACACCTCTAGTCTAGTCTAGTCCTCTACTGGCTAGCCAAACATCTCTACATCTCTAGTCTAGTCCTCTAGTGCTAGCCAAACACCTCTACACCTCTAGTCTAGTCTAGTCCTCTAGTGGCTAGCCAAACATCTCTACACCTCTAGTCTAGTCTAGTCCTCTAGTTGCTAGCCAAACACCTCTACACCTCTAGTCTAGTCCTCTAGTGGCTAGCCAAACACCACTACACCTCTAGTCTAGTCCTCTAGTGGCTAGCCAAACACCTCTACACCTCTAGTCTAGTCTAGTCATCTAGTGGCTAGCCAAACACCTCTACACCTCTAGTCTAGTCTAGTCCTCTAGTGGCTAGCCAAACACCTCTACACATCTAGTCTAGTCTAGTCCTCTAGTGGCTAGCCAAACACCTCTACACCTCTAGTCTAGTCTAGTCCTCTAGTGGCTAGCCAAACACCTCTACACCTCTAGTCTAGTCCTCTAGTGGCTAGCCAAACACCTCTACACCTCTAGTCTAGTCCAGTCCTCTAGTGGCTAGCCAAACACCTCTACACCTCTAGTCTAGTCTAGTCCTCTAGTAGCTAGCCACACACCTCTACACCTATAGTCTAGTCCTCTAGTGGCTAGCCAAACACCTCTACACCTCTAGTCTAGTCCTCTAGTGGCTAGCCAAACACCTCTACACCTCTAGTCTAGTCTAGTCCTCTAGTGGCTAGCCAAACACCTCTACACCTCTAGTCTAGTATAGTCCTCTAGTGGCTAGCAAACCACCTCTACACCTCTAGTCTAGTCCTCTAGTGGCTAGCCGAACACCTCTACACCTCTAGTCTAGTCTAGTCCTCTAGTGGCTGGCCAAACACCTCTACACCTCTAGTCTAGTCTAGTCCTCTAGTGGCTAGCCAAACACCTCTACACCTCTAGTCTAGTCCTCTAGTGGCTAGCCAAACACCTCTACACCTCTAGTCTAGTCCTCTAGTCTAGTCTAGTCCTCTAGTGGCTAGCCAAACACCTCTACACCTCTAGTCTAGTCCTATAGTCTAGTCTAGTCCTCTAGTGGCTAGCCAAACACCCCTACACCTCTAGTCTAGTCTAGTCCTCTAGTGGCTAGCCAAACACCTCTACACCTCTAGTCTAGTCCTCTAGTGGCTAGCCAAACACCTCTACACCTCTAGTCTAGTCTAGTCCTCTAGTGGCTAGCCAAACACCTCTACACCTCTAGTCTAGTATAGTCCTCTAGTGGCTAGCAAACCACCTCTACACCTCTAGTCTAGTCCTCTAGTGGCTAGCCAAACATCTCTACACCTCTAGTCTAGGCCTCTGGTGGCTGGCCAAACAACTCTACACCTCTAGTCTAGTCCTCTAGTGGCTAGCCAAACACCTCTACACCTCTAGTCTAGTCCTCTAGCGGCTAGCCAAACACCTCTACACCTCTAGTCTAGTCCTCTAGTGGCTAGCCAAACACCTCTGCACCTCTAGTCTAGTCCTCTAGTGGCTAGCCAAACACCTCTACACCTCTAGTCTAGTCCTCTAGTGGCTAGCCAAACACCTCTACACCTCTAGTCTAGTCCTCTAGTGGCTAGCCAAACACCTCTACACCTCTAGTCTAGTCTAGTCCTCTAGTGGCTAGCCAAACACCTCTACACCTCTAGTCTAGTCCTCTAGTGGCTGGCCAAACACCTCTACACCTCTAGTCTAGTCCTGTAGTGGCTAGCCAAACACCTCTACACCTCTAGTCTAGTCCTCTAGTGGCTAGCCAAACACCTCTACACCTCTAGTCTAGTCTAGTCCTCTAGTGGCTAGCCAAACACCTCTACACCTCTAGTCTAGTCCTCTAGTGGCTGGCCAAACACCTCTACACCTCTAGTCTAGTCTAGTCCTCTAGTGGCTAGCCAAACACCTCTACACCTCTAGTCTAGTCCTCTAGTGGCTAGCCAAACACCTCTACACCTCTAGTCTAGTCCTCTAGTGGCTAGCCAAACACCTCTACACCTCTAGTCTAGTCCTCTAGTGGCTAGCCAAACACCTCTACACCTCTAGTCTTGTCTAGTCCTCTAGTGGCTGGCCAAACACCTCTACACCTCTAGTCTAGTCCTCTAGTGGCTAGCCAAACACCTCTACACCTCTAGTCTAGTCTAGCACTCTAGTGGCTAGCCAAACACCTCTACACCTCTAGTCTAGTCCTCTAGTGGCTAGCCAAACACCTCTACACCTCTAGTCTAGTCTTGTCCTCTAGTGGCTAGCCAAACACCTCTACACCTCTAGTCTAGTCCTCTAGTGGCTAGCCAAACACCTCTACACCTCTAGTCTAGTCTAGTCCTCTAGTGGCTAGCCAAACACCTCTACACCTCTAGTCTAATCTAGTCCTCTAGTGGCTAGCCAAACACCTCTACACCTCTAGTCTAGTCTAGTCCTCTAGTGGATAGCCAAACACCTCTACACCTCTAGTCTAGTCCTCTAGTGGCTAGCCAAACACCTCTACACATCTAGTCGAGTCCTCTAGTGGCTAGCCAAACACCTCTACACCTCTAGTCTAGTCCTCTAGTGGCTAGCCAAACACCTCTACACCTCTCGTCTAGTCCTCTAGTGGCTAGCCAAACACCTCTACACCTCTAGTCTAGTCTAGTCCTCTAGTGGTTAGCCAAACACCTCTACACCTCTAGTCTAGTCTAGTCCTCTAGTGGCTAGCCAAACACCTCTACACCTCTAGTCTAGTCCTCTAGTGGCTGGCCAAACACCTCTACACCTCTAGTCTATTCCTCTAGTGGCTAGCCAAACACCTCTACACCTCTAGTCTAGTCTAGTCCTCTAGTGGCTAGCCAAACACCTCTACACCTCTAGTCTAGTCCTCTAGTGGCTAGCCAAACACCTCTACACCTCTAGTCTAGTCTAGTCCTCTAGTGGCTAGCCAAACACCTCTACACCTCTAGTCTAATCTAGCCCTCTAGTGGCTGGCCCAAACACCTCTACACCTCTAGTCTAGTCTAGTCCTCTAGTGGATAGCCAAACACCTCTACACCTCTAGTCTAGTCCTCTAGTGGCTAGCCAAACACCTCTACACATATAGTCTAGTCCTCTAGTGGCTAGCCAAACACCTCTACACCTCTAGTCTAGTCCTCTAGTGGCTAGCCAAACACCTCTACACCTCTAGTCTAGTCCTCTAGTGGCTAGCCAAACACCTCTACACCTCTAGTCTAGTCTAGTCCTCTAGTGGTTAGCCAAACACCTCTACACCTCTAGTCTAGTCTAGTCCTCTAGTGGCTAGCCAAACACCTCTACACCTCTAGTCTAGTCCTCTAGTGGCTGGCCAAACACCTCTACACCTCTAGTCTATTCCTCTAGTGGCTAGCCAAACACCTCTACACCTCTAGTCTAATCTAGTCCTCTAGTGGCTAGCCAAACACCTCTACACCTCTAGTCTAGTCTAGTCCTCTAGTGGCTAGCCAAACACCTCTACACCCCTAGTCTAGTCTAGTCCTCTAGTGGCTAGCCAAACACCTCTACACCTCTAGTCTAGTCATCTAGTGGCTAGCCAAACACCTCTACACCTCTAGTCTAGTCCTCTAGTGGCTAGCCAAACACCTCTACACCTCTAGTCTAGTCTAGTCCTCTAGTGGCTAGCAAACCACCTCTACACCTCTAGTCTAGTCCTCTAGTTGCTAGCCAAAAACCTCTACACCTCTAGTCTAGTATAGTCCTCTAGTGGCTAGCCAAACATCTCTACACCTCTAGTCTAGTCCTCTAGTTGCTAGCCAAACATGTCTACTCATCTAGTCTAGTCCTCTAGTGGCTAGCCAAACACCTATACACCTCTAGTCTAGTCCTCTAGTGGCTAGCCAAACACCTCTAGTCTAGTCTAGTCCTCTAGTGGCTAGCCAAACACCTCTACACCTCTAGTCTAGTCTAGTACTCTAGTGGCTAGCCAAACACCTCTACACCTCTAGTCTAGTCCTCTAGTGGCTAGCCAAATACCTCTACACCTCTAGTCTAGTCCTCTAGTGGCTAGCCAAACAACTCTACACCTCTAGTCTAGTCCTCTAGTGGCTAGCCAAACACCTCTACACCTCTAGTCTAGTCCTCTAGTGGCTAGCCAAACACATCTACACCTCTAGTCTAGTCTAGTACTCTAGTGGCTAGCCAAACACCTCTACACCTCTAGTCTAGTCTAGTCCTCTACTGGCTAGCCAAACATCTCTACACCTCTAGTCTAGTCCTCTAGTGGCTAGCCAAACACCTCTATACCTCTAGTCTAGTCTAGTCCTCTAGTGGCTAGCCAAACACCTCTACACCTCATCTAGTCTAGTCCTCTAGTTGCTAGCCAAACACCTCTACACCTCTAGTCTAGTCCTCTAGTGGCTAGCCAAACACCACTACACCTCTAGTCTAGTCCTCTAGTGGCTAGCCAAACACCTCTACACCTCTAGTCTAGTCTAGTCATCTAGTGGCTAGCCAAACACCTCTACACCTCTAGTCTAGTCTAGTCCTCTAGTGGCTAGCCAAACACCTCTACACCTCTAGTCTAGTCTAGTCCTCTAGTGGCTAGCCAAACACCTCTACACCTCTAGTCTAGTCTAGTCCTCTAGTGGCTAGCCAAACACCTCTACACCTCTAGTCTAGTCCAGTCCTCTAGTGGCTAGCCAAACACCTCTACACCTCTAGTCTAGTCTAGTCCTCTAGTGGCTAGCCACACACCTCTACACCTCTAGTCTAGTCCTCTAGTGGCTAGCCAAACACCTCTACACCTCTAGTCTAGTCCTCTAGTGGCTAGCCAAACACCTCTAAAACTCTAGTCTAGTCCTCTAGTGGATAGCAAAACACCTCTACACCTCTAGTCTAATCTAGTCCTCTAGTGGCTAGCCAAACACCTCTACACCTCTAGTCTAGTCTAGTCCTCTAGTGCCTAGTCAAACACATCTACACCTCTAGTCTAGTCCTCTAGTGGCTAGCCAAACACCTCTACACCTCTAGTCTAGTCCTCTAGGGGCTAGCCAAACACCTCTACACCTCTAGTCTAGTCCTCTAGTGGCTAGCAAAACACCTCTACACCTCTAGTCTAGTCCTCTAGTGGCTAGCCAAACACCTCTACACCTTTAGTCTAGTCCTCTAGTGGCTAGCCAAACACCTCTACACCTGTAGTCTAGTCTAGTCCTCTAGTGGCTAGCCAAACACCTCTACACCTCTAGTCTAGTCCTCTAGTGGCTAGCCAAACACCTCTACACCTCTAGTCTAGTCTAGTCCTCTAGTGGCTAGCCAAACACCTCTACACCTCTAGTCTAGTCCTCTAGTGGCTAGCCAAACACCTCTACACCTCTAGTCTAGTCTAGTCCTCTAGTGGCTAGCCAAACACCTCTACACCTATAGTCTAGTCTAGTCCTCTAGTGGCTGGCCAAACACCCTCTACACCTCTAGTCTAGTCCTCTAGTGGCTATCCAAACACCTCTACACCTCTAGTCTAGTCTAGTCCTCTAGTGGCTAGCCAAACACCTCTACACCTCTAGTCTAGTCCTCTAGTGGCTAGCCAAACACCTCTACACCTCTAGTCTAGTCCTCTAGTTGCTAGCCAAACACCTCTACACCTCTAGTCTAGTCTAGTCCTCTAGTGGCTAGCCAAACACCTCTACACCTCTAGTCTAGTCCTCTAGTGGCTAGCCAAACACCTCTACACCTCTAGTCTAGTCTAGTCCTCTAGTGGCTAGCCAAACACCTCTACACCTCTAGTCTAGTCTAGTCCTCTAGTGGCTAGCCAAACACCTCTACACCTCTAGTCTAGTCTAGTCCTCTAGTGGCTAGCCAAACACCTCTACACCTCTAGTCTAGTCCTCTAGTGGCTAGCCAAACACCTCTACACCTCTAGTCTAGTCCTCTAGTGGCTAGCCAAACACATCTACACCTCTAGTCTAGTATAGTCCTCTAGTGGCTAGCCAAACACCTCTACACCTCTAGTCTAGTCCTCTAGTGGCTAGCCAAACACCTATACACCTCTAGTCTAGTCCTCTAGTGGCTAGCCAAACACCTCTACACCTCTAGTCTAGTATAGTCCTCTAGTGGCTAGCAAACCACCTCTACACCTCTAGTCTAGTCCTCTAGTGGCTAGCCAAACACCTCTACACCTCTAGTCTAGGCCTCTGGTGGCTGGCCAAACACCTCTACACCTCTAGTCTAGTCCTCTAGTGGCTAGCCAAACACCTCTACACCTCTAGTCTAGTCCTCTAGCGGCTAGCCAAACACCTCTACACCTCTAGTCTAGTCCTCTAGAGGCTAGCCAAACACCTCTGCACCTCTAGTCTAGTCCTCTAGTGGCTAGCCAAACACCTCTACACCTCTAGTCTAGTCCTCTAGTGGCTAGCCAAACACCTCTACACCTCTAGTCTAGTCCTCTAGTGGCTAGCCAAACACCTCTACACCTCTAGTCTAGTCCTCTAGTGGCTAGCCAAACACCTCTACACCTCTAGTCTAGTCTAGTCCTCTAGTGGCTAGCCAAACACCTCTACACCTCTAGTCTAGTCCTCTAGTGGCTGGCCAAACACCTCTACACCTCTAGTCTAGTCCTCTAGTGGCTAGCCAAACACCTCTACACCTCTAGTCTAGTCCTCTAGTGGCTAGCCAAACACCTCTACACCTCTAGTCTAGTCTAGTCCTCTAGTGACTAGCCAAACACCTCTACACCTCTAGTCTAGTCCTCTAGTGGCTGGCCAAACACCTCTACACCTCTAGTCTAGTCTAGTCCTCTAGTGGCTAGCCAAAGACCTCTACACCTCTAGTCTAGTCCTCTAGTGGCTAGCCAAACACCTCTACACCTCTAGTCTAGTCCTCTAGTGGCTAGCCAAACACCTCTACACCTCTAGTCTAGTCCTCTAGTGGCTAGCCAAACACCTCTACACCTCTAGTCTTGTCTAGTCCTCTAGTGGCTGGCCAAACACCTCTACACCTCTAGTCTAGTCCTCTAGTGGCTAGCCAAACACCTCTACACCTCTAGTCTAGTCTAGTACTCTAGTGGCTAGCCAAACACCTCTACACCTCTAGTCTAGTCCTCTAGTGGCTAGCCAAACACCTCTACACCTCTAGTCTAGTCTTGTCCTCTAGTGGCTAGCCAAACACCTCTACACCTCTAGTCTAGTCCTCTAGTGGCTAGCCAAACACCTCTACACCTCTAGTCTAGTCTAGTCCTCTAGTGGCTAGCCAAACACCTCTACACCTCTAGTCTAATCTAGTCCTCTAGTGGCTAGCCAAACACCTCTACACCTCTAGTCTAGTCTAGTACTCTAGTGGATAGCCAAACACCTCTACACCTCTAGTCTAGTCCTCTAGTGGCTAGCCAAACACCTCTACACATCTAGTCTAGTCCTCTAGTGGCTAGCCAAACACCTCTACACCTCTAGTCTAGTCCTCTAGTGGCTAGCCAAACACCTCTACACCTCTAGTCTAGTCCTCTAGTGGCTAGCCAAACACCTCTACACCTCTAGTCTAGTCTAGTCCTCTAGTGGTTAGCCAAACACCTCTACACCTCTAGTCTAGTCTAGTCCTCTAGTGGCTAGCCAAACACCTCTACACCTCTAGTCTAGTCCTCTAGTGGCTGGCCAAACACCTCTACACCTCTAGTCTAGTCCTCTAGTGGCTAGCCAAACACCTCTACACCTCTAGTCTAATCTAGTCCTCTAGTGGCTAGCCAAAACCTCTACACCTCTAGTCTAGTCTAGTCCTCTAGTGGCTAGCCAAACACCTCTACACCCCTAGTCTAGTCTAGTCCTCTAGTGGCTAGCCAAACACCTCTACACCTCTAGTCTAGTCATCTAGTGGCTAGCCAAACACCTCTACACCTCTAGTCTAGTCCTCTAGTGGCTAGCCAAACACCTCTACACCTCTAGTCTAGTCTAGTCCTCTAGTGGCTAGCCAAACACCTCTACACCTCTAGTCTAGTCCTCTAGTGGCTGGCCAAACACCTCTACACCTCTAGTCTAGTCCTCTAGTGGCTAGCCAAACACCTCTACACCTCTAGTCTAGTCTAGTACTCTAGTGGCTAGCCAAACACCTCTACACCTCTAGTCTAGTCCTCTAGTGGCTAGCCAAACACCTCTACACCTCTAGTCTAGTCTTGTCCTCTAGTGGCTAGCCAAACACCTCTACACCTCTAGTCTAGTCCTCTAGTGGCTAGCCAAACACCTCTACACCTCTAGTCTAGTCTAGGCCTCTAGTGGCTAGCCAAACACCTCTACACCTCTAGTCTAATCTAGTCCTCTAGTGGCTAGCCAAACACCTCTACACCTCTAGTCTAGTCTAGTCCTCTAGTGGATAGCCAAACACCTCTACACCTCTAGTCTAGTCCTCTAGTGGCTAGCCAAACACCTCTACACATCTAGTCTAGTCCTCTAGTGGCTAGCCAAACACCTCTACACCTCTAGTCTAGTCCTCTAGTGGCTAGCCAAACACCTCTACACCTCTAGTCTAGTCCTCTAGTGGCTAGCCAAACACCTCTACACCTCTAGTCTAGTCTAGTCCTCTAGTGGTTAGCCAAACACCTCTACACCTCTAGTCTAGTCTAGTCCTCTAGTGGCTAGCCAAACACCTCTACACCTCTAGTCTAGTCCTCTAGTGGCTGGCCAAACACCTCTACACCTCTAGTCTAGTCCTCTAGTGGCTAGCAAACACCTCTACACCTCTAGTCTAATCTAGTTCTCTAGTGGCTAGCCAAACACCTCTACACCTCTAGTCTAGTCTAGTCCTCTAGTGGCTAGCCAAACACCTCTACACCCCTAGTCTAGTCTAGTCCTCTAGTGGCTAGCCAAACACCTCTACACCTCTAGTCTAGTCATCTAGTGGCTAGCCAAACACCTCTTCTCCTCTAGTCTAGTCCTCTAGTGGCTAGCCAAACACCTCTACACCTCTAGTCTAGTCTAGTCCTCTAGTGGCTAGCCAAACACCTCTACACCTCTAGTCTAGTCCTCTAGTGGCTGGCCAAACACCTCTACACCTCTAGTCTAGTCCTCTAGTGGCTAGCCAAACACCTCTACACCTCTAGTCTAGTCTAGTCCTCTAGTGGCTAGCCAAACACCTCTACACCTCTAGTCTAGTCCTCTAGTGGCTAGCCAAACACCTCTACACCTCTAGTCTAGTCTAGTCCTCTAGTGGCTAGCCAAACACCTCTACACCTCTAGTCTAGTCCTCTAGTGGCTAGCCAAACACCTCTACACCTCTAGTCTAGTCCTCTAGTGGCTAGCCGAACACCTCTACACCTCTAGTCTAGTCTAGTCCTCTAGTGGCTGGCCAAACACCTCTACACCTCTAGTCTAGTCTAGTCCTCTAGTGGCTAGCCAAACACCTCTACACCTCTAGTCTAGTCCTCTAGTGGCTAGCCAAACACCTCTACACCTCTAGTCTTCTAGTCTAGTCTAGTCCTCTAGTGGCTAGCCAAACACCTCTACACCTCTAGTCTAGTCCTATAGTCTAGTCTAGTCCTCTAGTGGCTAGCCAAACACCTCTACACCTCTAGTCTAGTCTAGTCCTCTAGTGGCTAGCCAAATACCTCTACACCTCTAGTCTAGTCCTCTAGTGGCTAGCCAAACACCTCTACACCTCTAGTCTAGTCTAGTCCTCTAGTGGCTAGCCAAACACCTCTACACCTCTAGTCTAGTATAGTCCTCTAGTGGCTAGCAAACCACCTCTACACCTCTAGTCTAGTCCTCTAGTGGCTAGCCAAACATCTCTACACCTCTAGTCTAGGCCTCTAGCGGCTGGCCAAACACCTCTACACCTCTAGTCTAGTCCTCTAGTGGCTAGCCAAACACCTCTACACCTCTAGTCTAGTCCTCTAGTGGCTAGCCAAACACCTCTACACCTCTAGTCTAGTCCTCTAGTGGCTAGCCAAACACCTCTACACCTCTAGTCTAGTCCTCTAGTGGCTAGCCAAACACCTCTACACCTCTAGTCTAGTCCTCTAGTGGCTAGCCAAACACCTCTACACCTCTAGTCTAGTCTAGTCCTCTAGTGGCTAGCCAAACACCTCTACACCTCTAGTCTAGTCTAGTCCTCTAGTGGCTAGCCAAACACCTCTACACCTCTAGTCTAGTCCTCTAGTGGCTAGCCAAACACCTCTACACCTCTAGTCTAGTCCTCTAGTGGCTAGCCAAACACCTCTACACCTCTAGTCTAGTCTAGTCCTCTAGTGGCTAGCCAAACACCTCTACACCTCTAGTCTAGTCCTCTAGTGGCTGGCCAAACACCTCTACACCTCTAGTCTAGTCTAGTCCTCTAGTGGCTAGCCAAACACCTCTACACCTCTAGTCTAGTCCTCTAGTGGCTAGCCAAACACCTCTACACCTCTAGTCTAGTCCTCTAGTGGCTAGCCAAACACCTCTACACCTCTAGTCTAGTCCTCTAGTGGCTAGCCAAACACCTCTACACCTCTAGTCTTGTCTAGTCCTCTAGTGGCTGGCCAAACACCTCTACACCTCTAGTCTAGTCCTCTAGTGGCTAGCCAAACACCTCTACACCCTCTAGTCTAGTCTAGCACTCTAGTGGCTAGCCAAACACCTCTACACCTCTAGTCTAGTCCTCTAGTGGCTAGCCAAACACCTCTACACCTCTAGTCTAGTCTTGTCCTCTAGTGGCTAGCCAAACACCTCTACACCTCTAGTCTAGTCCTCTAGTGGCTAGCCAAACACCTCTACACCTCTAGTCTAGTCTAGTCCTCTAGTGGCTAGCCAAACACCTCTACACCTCTAGTCTAATCTAGTCCTCTAGTGGCTAGCCAAACACCTCTACACATCTAGTCTAGTCTAGTCCTCTAGTGGATAGCCAAACACCTCTACACCTCTAGTCTAGTCCTCTAGTGGCTAGCCAAACACCTCTACACATCTAGTCGAGTCCTCTAGTGGCTAGCCAAACACCTCTACACCTCTAGTCTAGTCCTCTAGTGGCTAGCCAAACACCTCTACACCTCTCGTCTAGTCCTCTAGTGGCTAGCCAAACACCTCTACACCTCTAGTCTAGTCTAGTCCTCTAGTGGTTAGCCAAACACCTCTACACCTCTAGTCTAGTCTAGTCCTCTAGTGGCTAGCCAAACACCTCTACACCTCTAGTCTAGTCCTCTAGTGGCTGGCCAAACACCTCTACACCTCTAGTCTATTCCTCTAGTGGCTAGCCAAACACCTCTACACCTCTAGTCTAGTCTTGTCCTCTAGTGGCTAGCCAAACACCTCTACACCTGTAGTCTAGTCCTCTAGTGGCTAGCCAAACACCTCTACACCTCTAGTCTAATCTAGCCCTCTAGTGGCTAGCCAAACACCTCTACACCTCTAGTCTAGTCTAGTCCTCTAGTGGATAGCCAAACACCTCTACACCTCTAGTCTAGTCCTCTAGTGGCTAGCCAAACACCTCTACACATCTAGTCTAGTCCTCTAGTGGCTAGCCAAACACCTCTACACCTCTAGTCTAGTCCTCTAGTGGCTAGCCAAACACCTCTACACCTCTAGTCTAGTCCTCTAGTGGCTAGCCAAACACCTCTACACCTCTAGTCTAGTCTAGTCCTCTAGTGGCTAGCCAAACACCTCTACACCTCTAGTCTAATCTAGTCTTCTAGTGGCTAGCCAAACACCTCTACACCTCTAGTCTAGTCTAGTACTCTAGTGGATAGCCAAACACCTCTACACCTCTAGTCTAGTCCTCTAGTGGCTAGCCAAACACCTCTACACATCTAGTCTAGTCCTCTAGTGGCTAGCCAAACACCTCTACACCTCTAGTCTAGTCCTCTAGTGGCTAGCCAAACACCTCTACACCTCTAGTCTAGTCCTCTAGTGGCTAGCCAAACACCTCTACACCTCTAGTCTAGTCTAGTCCTCTAGTGGTTAGCCAAACACCTCTACACCTCTAGTCTAGTCTAGTCCTCTAGTGGCTAGCCAAACACCTCTACACCTCTAGTCTAGTCCTCTAGTGGCTGGCCAACACACTCTACACCTCTAGTCTAGTCCTCTAGTGGCTAGCCAAACACCTCTACACCTCTAGTCTAATCTAGTCCTCTAGTGGCTAGCCAAACACCTCTACACCTCTAGTCTAGTCTAGTCCTCTAGTGGCTAGCCAAACACCTCTACACCCCTAGTCTAGTCTAGTCCTCTAGTGGCTAGCCAAACACCTCTACACCTCTAGTCTAGTCATCTAGTGGCTAGCCAAACACCTCTACACCTCTAGTCTAGTCCTCTAGTGGCTAGCCAAACACCTCTACACCTCTAGTCTAGTCTAGTCCTCTAGTGGCTAGCCAAACACCTCTACACCTCTAGTCTACTGTCCTCTAGTGGCTAGCCAAACACCTCTACACCTCTAGTCTAGTCTAGTACTCTAGTGGATAGCCAAACACCTCTACACCTCTAGTCTAGTCCTCTAGTGGCTAGCCAAACACCTCTACACATCTAGTCTAGTCCTCTAGTGGCTAGCCAAACACCTCTACACCTCTAGTCTAGTCCTCTAGTGGCTAGCCAAACACCTCTACACCTCTAGTCTAGTCCTCTAGTGGCTAGCCAAACACCTCTACACCTCTAGTCTAGTCTAGTCCTCTAGTGGTTAGCCAAACACCTCTACACCTCTAGTCTAGTCTAGTCCTCTAGTGGCTAGCCAAACACCTCTACACCTCTAGTCTAGTCCTCTAGTGGCTGGCCAAACACCTCTACACCTCTAGTCTAGTCCTCTAGTGGCTAGCCAAACACCTCTACACCTCTAGTCTAATCTAGTCCTCTAGTGGCTAGCCAAACACCTCTACACCTCTAGTCTAGTCTAGTCCTCTAGTGGCTAGCCAAACACCTCTACACCCCAGTCTAGTCTAGTCCTCTAGTGGCTAGCCAAACACCTCTACACCTCTAGTCTAGTCATCTAGTGGCTAGCCAAACACCTCTACACCTCTAGTCTAGTCCTCTAGTGGCTAGCCAAACACCTCTACACCTCTAGTCTAGTCTAGTCCTCTAGTGGCTAGCCAAACACCTCTACACCTCTAGTCTAGTCCTCTAGTGGCTGGCCAAACACCTCTACACCTCTAGTCTAGTCCTCTAGTGGCTAGCCAAACACCTCTACACCTCTAGTCTAGTCTAGTACTCTAGTGGCTAGCCAAACACCTCTACACCTCTAGTCTAGTCCTCTAGTGGCTAGCCAAACACCTCTACACCTCTAGTCTAGTCTTGTCCTCTAGTGGCTAGCCAAACACCTCTACACCTCTAGTCTAGTCCTCTAGTGGCTAGCCAAACACCTCTACACCTCTAGTCTAGTCTAGTCCTCTAGTGGCTAGCCAAACACCTCTACACCCCTAGTCTAGTCTAGTCCTCTAGTGGCTAGCCAAACACCTCTACACCTCTAGTCTAGTCATCTAGTGGCTAGCCAAACACCTCTACACCTCTAGTCTAGTCCTCTAGTGGCTAGCCAAACACCTCTACACCTCTAGTCTAGTCTAGTCCTCTAGTGGCTAGCCAAACACCTCTACACCTCTAGTCTAGTCCTCTAGTGGCTAGCCAAACACCTCTACACCTCTAGTCTAGTCCTCTAGTGGCTAGCCAAACACCTCTACACCTCTAGTCTAGTCTAGTACTCTAGTGGCTAGCCAAACACCTCTACACCTCTAGTCTAGTCTGTCCTCTAGTGGCTAGCCAAACACCTCTACACCTCTAGTCTAGTCCTCTAGTGGCTAGCCAAACACCTCTACACCTCTAGTCTAGTCTAGTCCTCTAGTGGCTAGCCAAACACCTCTACACCTCTAGTCTAATCTAGTCCTCTAGTGGCTAGCCAAACACCTCTACACCTCTAGTCTAGTCTAGTCCTCTAGTGGATAGCCAAACACCTCTACACCTCTAGTCTAGTCCTCTAGTGGCTAGCCAAACACCTCTACACATCTAGTCTAGTCCTCTAGTGGCTAGCCAAACACCTCTACACCTCTAGTCTAGTCTAGTCCTCTAGTGGCTAGCCAAACACCTCTACACCTCTAGTCTAGTCCTCTAGTGGCTAGCCAAACACCTCTACACCTCTAGTCTAGTCCAGTCCTCTAGTGGTTAGCCAAACACCTCTACACCTCTAGTCTAGTCTAGTCCTCTAGTGGCTAGCCAAACACCTCTACACCTCTAGTCTAGTCCTCTAGTGGCTGGCCAAACACCTCTACACCTCTAGTCTAGTCCTCTAGTGGCTAGCCAAACACCTCTACACCTCTAGTCTAATCTATTCTCTAGTGGCTAGCCAAACACCTCTACACCTCTAGTCTAGTCTAGTCCTCTAGTGGCTAGCCAAACACCTCTACACCCCCTAGTCTAGTCTAGTCCTCTAGTAGCTAGCCAAACACCTCTACACCTCTAGTCTAGTCCTCTAGTGGCTAGCCAAACACCTCTACACCTCTAGTCTAGTCCTCTAGTGGCTAGCCAAACACCTCTACACCTCTAGTCTAGTCTAGTCCTCTAGTGGCTAGCCAAACACCTCTACACCTCTAGTCTAGTCCTCTAGTGGCTGGCCAAACACCTCTACACCTCTAGTCTAGTCCTCTAGTGGCTAGCCAAACACCTCTACACCTCTAGTCTAGTCTAGTCCTCTAGTGGCTAGCCAAACACCTCTACACCTCTAGTCTAGTCCTCTAGTGGCTAGCCAAACACCTCTACACCTCTAGTCTAGTCTAGTCTAGTGGCTAGCCAAACACCTCTACACCTCTAGTCTAGTCCTCTAGTGGCTAGCCAAACACCTCTACACCTCTAGTCTAGTCCTCTAGTGGCTAGCCGAACACCTCTACACCTCTAGTCTAGTCTAGTCCTCTAGTGGCTGGCCAAACACCTCTACACCTCTAGTCTAGTCTAGTCCTCTAGTGGCTAGCCAAACACCTCTACACCTCTAGTCTAGTCCTCTAGTGGCTAGCCAAACACCTCTACACCTCTAGTCTAGTCTAGTCCTCTAGTGGCTAGCCAAACACCTCTACACCTCTAGTCTAGCTAGTCTAGTCTAGTCCTCTAGTGGCTAGCCAAACACCTCTACACCTCTAGTCTAGTCTAGTCCTCTAGTGGCTAGCCAAACACCTCTACACCTCTAGTCTAGTCCTCTAGTGGCTAGCCAAACACCTCTACACCTCTAGTCTAGTCTAGTCCTCTAGTGGCTAGCCAAACACCTCTACACCTCTAGTCTAGTATAGTCCTCTAGTGGCTAGCAAACCACCTCTACACCTCTAGTCTAGTCCTCTAGTGGCTAGCCAAACATCTCTACACCTCTAGTCTAGGCCTCTGGTGGCTGGCCAAACACCTCTACACCTCTAGTCTAGTCCTCTAGTGGCTAGCCAAACACCTCTACACCTCTAGTCTAGTCCTCTAGCGGCTAGCCAAACACCTCTACACCTCTAGTCTAGTCCTCTGGTGGCTAGCCAAACACCTCTGCACCTCTAGTCTAGTCCTCTAGTGGCTAGCCAAACACCTCTACACCTCTAGTCTAGTCCTCTAGTGGCTAGCCAAACACCTCTACACCTCTAGTCTAGTCCTCTAGTGGCTAGCCAAACACCTCTACACCTCTAGTCTAGTCTAGTCCTCTAGTGGCTAGCCAAACACCTCTACACCTCCTAGTCTCTCTAGTGGCTGGCCAAACACCTCTACACCTCTAGTCTAGTCCTCTAGTGGCTAGCCAAACACCTCTACACCTCTAGTCTAGTCCTCTAGTGGCTAGCCAAACACCTCTACACCTCTAGTCTAGTCTAGTCCTCTAGTGGCTAGCCAAACACCTCTACACCTCTAGTCTAGTCCTCTAGTGGCTGGCCAAACACCTCTACACCTCTAGTCTAGTCTAGTCCTCTGGTGGCTAGCCAAACACCTCTACACCTCTAGTCTAGTCCTCTAGTGGCTAGCCAAACACCTCTACACCTCTAGTCTAGTCCTCTAGTGGCTAGCCAAACACCTCTACACCTCTAGTCTAGTCCTCTAGTGGCTAGCCAAACACCTCTACACCTCTAGTCTTGTCTAGTCCTCTAGTGGCTGGCCAAACACCTCTACACCTCTAGTCTAGTCCTCTAGTGGCTAGCCAAACACCTCTACACCTCTAGTCTAGTCTAGCACTCTAGTGGCTAGCCAAACACCTCTACACCTCTAGTCTAGTCCTCTAGTGGCTAGCCAAACACCTCTACACCTCTAGTCTAGTCTTGTCCTCTAGTGGCTAGCCAAACACCTCTACACCTCTAGTCTAGTCCTCTAGTGGCTAGCCAAACACCTCTACACCTCTAGTCTAGTCTATCCTCTAGTGGCTAGCCAAACACCTCTACACCTCTAGTCTAATCTAGTCCTCTAGTGGCTAGCCAAACACCTCTACACCTCTAGTCTAGTCTAGTCCTCTAGTGGCTAGCCAAACACCTCTACACCTCTAGTCTAGTCCTCTAGTGGCTAGCCAAACACCTCTACACATCTAGTCTAGTCCTCTAGTGGCTAGCCAAACACCTCTACACCTCTAGTCTAGTCCTCTAGTGGCTAGCCAAACACCTCTACACCTCTCGTCTAGTCCTCTAGTGGCTAGCCAAACACCTCTACACCTCTAGTCTAGTCTAGTCCTCTAGTGGTTAGCCAAACACCTCTACACCTCTAGTCTAGTCTAGTCCTCTAGTGGCTAGCCAAACACCTCTACACCTCTAGTCTAGTCCTCTAGTGGCTGGCCAAACACCTCTACACCTCTAGTCTATTCCTCTAGTGGCTAGCCAAACACCTCTACACCTCTAGTCTAGTCTAGTCCTCTAGTGGCTAGCCAAACACCTCTACACCTCTAGTCTAGTCCTCTAGTGGCTAGCCAAACACCTCTACACCTCTAGTCTAGTCCTCTAGTGGCTAGCCAAACACCTCTACACCTCTAGTCTAGTCCTCTAGTGGCTAGCCAAACACCTCTACACCTCTAGTCTAGTCTAGTCCTCTAGTGGCTAGCCAAACACCTCTACACCTCTAGTCTAATCTAGCCCTCTAGTGGCTAGCCAAACACCTCTACACCTCTAGTCTAGTCTAGTCCTCTAGTGGATAGCCAAACACCTCTACACCTCTAGTCTAGTCCTCTAGTGGCTAGCCAAACACCTCTACACATATAGTCTAGTCCTCTAGTGGCTAGCCAAACACCTCTACACCTCTAGTATAGTCCTCTAGTGGCTAGCCAAACACCTCTACACCTCTAGTCTAGTCCTCTAGTGGCTAGCCAAACACCTCTACACCTCTAGTCTAGTCTAGTCCTCTAGTGGTTAGCCAAACACCTCTACACCTCTAGTCTAGTCTAGTCCTCTAGTGGCTAGCCAAACACCTCTACACCTCTAGTCTAGTCCTCTAGTGGCTGGCCAAACACCTCTACACCTCTAGTCTATTCCTCTAGTGGCTAGCCAAACACCTCTACACCTCTAGTCTAATCTAGTCCTCTAGTGGCTAGCCAAACACCTCTACACCTCTAGTCTAGTCTAGTCCTCTAGTGGCTAGCCAAACACCTCTACACCCTAGTCTAGTCTAGTCCTCTAGTGGCTAGCCAAACACCTCTACACCTCTAGTCTAGTCATCTAGTGGCTAGCCAAACACCTCTACACCTCTAGTCTAGTCCTCTAGTGGCTAGCCAAACACCTCTACACCTCTAGTCTAGTCTAGTCCTCTAGTGGCTAGCCAAACACCTCTACACCTCTAGTCTAGTCCTCTAGTGGCTGGCCAAACACCTCTACACCTCTAGTCTAGTCCTCTAGTGGCTAGCCAAACACCTCTACACCTCTAGTCTAGTCTAGTACTCTAGTGGCTAGCCAAACACCTCTACACCTCTAGTCTAGTCCTCTAGTGGCTAGCCAAACACCTCTACACCTCTAGTCTAGTCTTGTCCTCTAGTGGCTAGCCAAACACCTCTACACCTCTAGTCTAGTCCTCTAGTGGCTAGCCAAACACCTCTACACCTCTAGTCTAGTCTAGTCCTCTAGTGGCTAGCCAAACACCTCTACACCTCTAGTCTAATCTAGTCCTCTAGTGGCTAGCCAAACACCTCTACACCTCTAGTCTAGTCTAGTCCTCTAGTGGCTAGCCAAACACCTCTACACCTCTAGTCTAGTCCTCTAGTGGCTAGCCAAACACCTCTACACATCTAGTCTAGTCCTCTAGTGGCTAGCCAAACACCTCTACACCTCTAGTCTATTCCTCTAGTGGCTAGCCAAACACCTCTACACCTCTAGTCTAGTCTTGTCCTCTAGTGGCTAGCCAAACACCTCTACACCTCTAGTCTAGTCCTCTAGTGGCTAGCCAAACACCTCTACACCTCTAGTCTAGTCTAGTCCTCTAGTGGCTAGCCAAACACCTCTACACCTCTAGTCTAATCTAGCCCTCTAGTGGCTAGCCAAACACCCTCTACACCTCTAGTCTAGTCTAGTCCTCTAGTGGATAGCCAAACACCTCTACACCTCTAGTCTAGTCCTCTAGTGGCTAGCCAAACACCTCTACACATCTAGTCTAGTCCTCTAGTGGCTAGCCAAACACCTCTACACCTCTAGTCTAGTCCTCTAGTGGCTAGCCAAACACCTCTACACCTCTAGTCTAGTCCTCTAGTGGCTAGCCAAACACCTCTACACCTCTAGTCTAGTCTAGTCCTCTAGTGGTTAGCCAAACACCTCTACACCTCTAGTCTAGTCTAGTCCTCTAGTGGCTAGCCAAACACCTCTACACCTCTAGTCTAGTCCTCTAGTGGCTGGCCAAACACCTCTACACCTCTAGTCTATTCCTCTAGTGGCTAGCCAAACACCTCTACACCTCTAGTCTAATCTAGTCCTCTAGTGGCTAGCCAAACACCTCTACACCTCTAGTCTAGTCTAGTCCTCTAGTGGCTAGCCAAACACCTCTACACCCCTAGTCTAGTCTAGTCCTCTAGTGGCTAGCCAAACACCTCTACACCTCTAGTCTAGTCATCTAGTGGCTAGCCAAACACCTCTACACCTCTAGTCTAGTCCTCTAGTGGCTAGCCAAACACCTCTACACCTCTAGTCTAGTCTAGTCCTCTAGTGGCTAGCCAAACACCTCTAAACCTCTAGTCTAGTCCTCTAGTGGCTAGCCAAACACCTCTACACCTCTAGTCTAGTCCTCTAGTGGCTAGCCAAACACCTCTACACCTCTAGTCTAGTCTAGTCCTCTAGTGGCTAGCCAAACACCTCTACACCTCTAGTCTAGTCTAGTCCTCTAGTGGCTAGCCAAACACCTCTACACCTCTAGTCTAGTCCTCTAGTGGCTGGCCAAACACCTCTACACCTCTGCTCTAGTCTAGTCCTCTAGTGGCTAGCCAAACACCTCTACACCTCTAGTCTAATCTAGTCCTCTAGTGGCTAGCCAAACACCTCTACACCTCTAGTCTAGTCTAGTCCTCTAGTGGCTAGCCAAACACCTCTACACCCCTAGTCTAGTCTAGTCCTCTAGTGGCTAGCCAAACACCTCTACACCTCTAGTCTAGTCATCTAGTGGCTAGCCAAACACCTCTACACCTCTAGTCTAGTCCTCTAGTGGCTAGCCAAACACCTCTACACCTCTAGTCTAGTCTAGTCCTCTAGTGGCTAGCCAAACACCTCTACACCTCTAGTCTAGTCCTCTAGTGGCTGGCCAAACACCTCTACACCTCTAGTCTAGTCCTCTAGTGGCTAGCCAAACACCTCTACACCTCTAGTCTAGTCTAGTCCTCTAGTGGCTAGCCAAACACCTCTACACCTCTAGTCTAGTCCTCTAGTGGCTAGCCAAACACCTCTACACCTCTAGTCTAGTCCTCTAGTGGCTAGCCAAACACCTCTACACCTCTAGTCTAGTCTAGTCCTCTAGTGGCTAGCCAAACACCTCTACACCTCTAGTCTAGTCTCCTCTAGTGGCTAGCCAAACACCTCTACACCTCTAGTCTAGTCTAGTCCTCTAGTGGCTAGCCAAACACCTCTACACCTCTAGTCTAGTCTAGTCTCTAGTGGCTAGCCAAACACCTCTACACCCCTAGTCTAGTCCTCTAGTGGCTAGCCAAACACCTCTACACCTCTAGTCTAGTCCTCTAGTGGCTAGCCAAACACCTCTACACCTCTAGTCTAGTCTAGTCCTCTAGTGGCTAGCCAAACACCCCTACACCTCTAGTCTAGTCTGTCCTCTAGTGGCTAGCCAAACACCTCTACACCTCTAGTCTAGTCTAGTCCTCTAGTGGCTAGCCAAACACCTCTACACCTCTAGTCTAGTCCTCTAGTGGCTAGCCAAACACCTCTACACCTCTAGTCTAGTCCTCTAGTGGCTAGCCAAACACCTCTACACCTCTAGTCTAGTCCTCTAGTCTAGTCTAGTCCTCTAGTGGCTAGCCAAACACCTCTAGTCCAGTCCAAGGTCATTTTGTCCTTCGCTATGTCAACACTGCTGAAATACTCCTTAACAGTTTTCTCCCTACTTCCATTTTTCAAGGTTCTTTAGATCTGAAAGACTTGTGCTCTCTTAATTTGATCACTCTGTTAAAGGGTTCTAAAGCTTGTAATTCCTACTTTAAAATGTCAGACTTGATCTGCCATAACGGTTAATGTATCAATCCCTACAAAATGTATATTTTTTATAATCCACATAATAATTCACATTTCCTGTTCCTGCAGGATTCTTTTCCGGCTGTGAGAACATTGCACCATAATGCTTTTACCTTTCCAATCACATCATGTTGAGGAAGGGAAACATGGAAGGAAGGAATGAGGGAGTTCTGGAAAGAGGGAAGGAGGGATTTCTGGAAAGAGGGAAAGATGGAGGGAGGGAGTTCTGGAAAGAGGGAAATAGGGAAGAAGAAGAAAAATAATTAGACTAGTGTTTTTTGCTTTCAACCCAACCCATAGGGCTGCATATCTGTGAGACTGTGATGCTGCTGTGATGTGATATGCTGCTAGGAGGAGGAGGAGGAGGAGGAGGAAGAGGAAGAGGAGGAGGTGGGTGGAGGAGGAAGAAGAGGAGGAAGAGCAGGAGGAGGAGGAAGAGGAGGAGGAGGAAGAGTAGGAGGAGGAGAATGATGAGGAGGAGGAGGAAGAAGAAGAGGAGGAGGAGGAAGAGAAGGAAGAGGAGGAGGTGGAGAGACCACCTGTCAACACCATGCGCTTTACTAGAGTGACATAAAGTAACTTAGCAATAATAATATAATATAATATGCCATTTAGCAGACGCTTTTATCCAAAGCGACTTACAGTCATGTGCGCATACATTTTTATGCAACACATGACAGGGCCTCTGGGCTGGCTGAGACACCTCTTAAAACACATTACTGCCTTAACACGGAATGTCACACTCTGGAAGGACCAACTAATCAACTAGCTGCAGCCAGGCAGGGGTTACTCCCAGAAATGGTGTCTTGATATTGTGGTCTGTGTCCTAAATGCTGTCTTGATATTGTGGTCTACGTCCTAAATGCTGTCTTGATATTGTGGTCTACGTCCCAAATGGCACCCTTTTCCCTTTTTTAGTGCACTACTTTTGACCAGGACCCATAGGGAGGGACTATGGTGTCACTTGGGAACCAGCCTTGATCTTGAGACCACTTGGGAACACATAACCGTAGTCTGGGTCTGGGTCTCTGCGCCAAGCTGTTTGTCTGGGTCTGGGTCTCTGTGCCAAGCTGTTTGTCTGGGTCTGGGTCTCTGTGCCAAGCTGTTTGTCTGGGACTGGGTCTCTGTGCCAAGCTGTTTGTGTGGGTCTTGGTCTGGGTCTCTGTTCCAGGCTGTTTGTCTGGGTCTGGGTCTGGTTTTAAACAAGACCATATGTGCACTGGAAATCTACTGTACTGTCGATGAAGCTGTAGGCCAACTACATCACATGGTTTATTGTCTTTGACAGTTACATTTTGTCTGATTGTATTTAAGTTAGTTTGAGGTTTGACATTGCCGATCATTACACGGCAATCATTAGCTTCTGTCATGATTGGTGAGTTGGTGAGCATCATGGATAGATCTTTTGCAAGCAGAGAACACGATAAACTGTCAACAGTAATGTCTACACACAGTAGCCCTGATCCTAGTTAGCATGTATAGAGTAATCAGTGAGTACAGTACTTCTACACGACAAGACTCATAAAAAGCCAACATCAAACAGTGAACAGCGGTGGGCACGGGAAGCCTTTATACTGATATCACTTATTCTACTGGCTCTGAAGACAGTGTGCCCTCATTTAAAACCTTAACACCTTGTAAAAATATAGACATTGGACTGCTGGGTTGGTAATGGTGTGTTTTCCTGTGTATCCGTCTGTGTTTTCCTGTGTATCCATCTGTGTTTTCCTTTGCATCCATCTGTGTTTTCCTGTGCATCCATCTGTATTTTCCTGTGTATCGATCTGTGTTTTCCTGCGTATCCATCTAAAAGTTCCGGACTGTTTTGCAGTGGTGAAGCAGAGTGCTGTGGGGCAGCAAATACAATTGCAGTCACACACGCACGCACGCACACACACACACACACACACACACACACCCTAACCGTAACCCTTAACCTAACCATAACCCTAACCTTAACCCTAAACCTAACCATAACCCTAACCGTAACCCTAAACCTAACCATAACCCTAACCTTAACCCTAAACCTAACCATAACCCTAACCCTAACCCTAAACCTAACCATAACACTAACCTTAACACTAAACCTAACCCTAACCCTAACCTTAACCCTAAACCTAACCTTAATCCCAAACCCCTAACCCTAACAGAACACCTAACTCCTAACCCTAACCATAACCCCTAACCTTAATTCTAACCCTAACCCTAATTGTAACCCTAACCCTAAACCTAACCCCAAAGCCTAAAATAGCATTTTTCCTCATGGGGACCGGCAAAATGTGACTTGTTTCAGAAAACTAGGCATAAGTCGCGCGTCACTACTTCACAGGAGAGGCAAAGGTAGATAATGGATGGGCTGGACATGCCGAGAGATGAGTTTGGATTGGTCTGCCATGTAGCTCGCTTCTGTCTATAACATGAGCTGCTCAGCATGAGTAGGTAATCCTTTCTAACGCAGCTTTTTAAAAAAGATATCACGAAGATTTGCAAGTGTTGCTAATGCTCTCCACTTTCTGGAGGACAGAGTTTTGAAATCAGTGGAATGCCCGGTGGAAGCAGAGTATGATAGCTAAGGAGATGGAGAAAATTCTGGCGTCTGATTGCAAATATGTGGAGGGATTTGAAAAGAGAACATAGTAGGCTGTTGTATAAAACATCTGTCTCTGGATTACATCTTCAAACCAAGGGCAACCATGGCATCTGTGACAGACAGGGAGAAGCGTTCATCCATGTATACGGGTAAGATAGTCTAGCTAGCTACATTTGTAATTTTCTAGCAGAAAGTTGTTTTCATTGCACGTTAAAGTGTACTGTTAGCTAGCTAGCTAACGT
>NW_025534389.1:67500-102500 GCF_020615455.1 Coregonus clupeaformis | reverse complement strand
TCCGCCATGGCTCGTTGGCCAAAGCCTATGGGGAAATGAATGTGTTTTTCTGGTAGGGTTTTTGAATAAACTGAACCATGGCAGAGATAGAGCAAACCCAGGCTGACGAGATCTTATACGTTTCTGTTCTATGAGATCATCTTCATCAGCTAACGTCACTTTTTGAGAATTTTGAAGCATTTAATGTAATCAAAACAAGCCCATAAAGCACACAAAGGCTTCATAATGAATAAGGGCCATGTTAAATCGACTGATATTATCTCATAGAACAAAACGTATAAGATCTCCTTAGCCTGTGTTAACCTCAGACCTTATTTTCGGCGTTTGTCCCAAAACCCCATTCTTTCAACATTAATTTCCCCCATAGGAATGGCCAACCGAACCAGAGGTAACTCATTTCAGTTTTTTAGGACTACAAGCCGGTGAGGTCTATTAACACAGGACATTGTGTTGACTACCCAATTATGAATAAAACAACTAGTCCCGGGGCGGCAGGTAGATTAGTGGTTAAGAGCGTTGTGCCAGTAACCGAAAGGTCGCTGGTTCTAATCCCCGAGCTGACTAGGTGAAAAATCTGTGGATGTGCCCTTGAGCAAGGCACTTAACCCTAATTGCTCCTGTAAGTCGCTCTGGATAAGAGTGTCTGCTAATATGTAATGTCCTAAACTATGCCAATTGTTTGGGCCAATTTTCCAACTGTTACTAAATATCTTCTCATCTTCAACAAACTCTGCCAATTAAAGGTATTATTGAACGTTGGTTCTACACTGTCTGTCAAACCCCTCAGGTTGACTCGCCATAGTACAACAGAAAAACATTAAACCAGTAAATGTTTTTCTGGGATTTGGATTCCATCTACCATTTCCTCTCAAGTATGAAAAACAAAAACACATCTTTGAAGTGTGATGTGTCATTCTTTAGCCTTGTTTATACCTGGCGCTAACATGTATCCTTGGTCCTGATCTGGTCCACAATCTCAGATAGAAGTCTACACACGGTAGTAAAATGTGTCTCATGTCCCTCCACTGTGTCTGAATGTCTCTGTATGCTAATTATTGTGATAGAATTCCTTCCAAAATAATATTTATCTCTCTCTATCTCTCTCTCTCTCTCTCTCTCTCTCTCTCTCTCTCTCTCTCTCTCTCTCTCTCTCTCTCTCTCTCTCTCTCTCTCTCTCTCTCTCTCTCTCTCTCTCTCTCTCTCTCTCTCTCTCTCTCTCTCTCTCTCTCTCTCTCTCTCTCTCTCTCTCGTTTATACCTGGTGCTAACACGTATCCTTTTTGTCCTGATCTCGTCCACATTCTGATTGTGCCCACAATTTCAGACATACGTCTACACACGGCATTAAAATGTGTCTCATATCCGTCCACATTGTGACCAGATTTCCTGGTCCCTCCTTGTATGCAAATCATTTGACAGCTATTCTTTCAAAATAATATGAATTTGAAGACACATTTTGATGCCATAAGTCAATGGTGCCACCTGTCAATTTGAAAAGGAGGGATAATTATGATTTAAATGGTTTCGCTGTCCAAATCCATCTACAGATATCACAATGCATGTTTGACTACCTCTGGAGGTCGTCAGGAAGATCGGATCACAATCAGATCAAAATGTGTCTTTTAATTGTCTGCACTAATCAGAATGGGAGGAGGCTGGAGACTTGGCAGGGGCCTGGACTGTTTGTATCAAACTACAATTTTCAGAGACTTCCCCCTCTCGCTCTCTCTCTCTCCCTCCCTTCCTCTCTCCCTCTTCCCCTCCCTCCCTCTCTCAATCTCTCTCTCTCTTTCTCTCTCTCTCTTTCTCTCTCTCTCTTTCTCTCTCCCTCCCTCCCTCCCTCCCTCCCTCTCTCCCTCCCTCCCTCCCTCTTCCCCTCCCTCTCTCAATCTCTCTCTCTTTCTCTCTCCCTCCCTCTCTCTTTCTCCCTCCCTCCCTTCCTCTCTCCCTCTTCCCCTCCCTCTCTCAATCTCTCTCGCTCTTTCTCTCTCTTTCTCTCTCCCTCCCTTCCTCCCTCCCTTCCTCTCTCCTTCTATCAATCTCTCTCTCTTTCTCTCTCTTTCTCTCTCCCTCCCTTCCTCCCTCCCTTCCTCTCTCCCTCTTCCCCTCAATCTCTCTCTCTCTCTTTCTCTCTCTTTCTCTCTCCCTCCCTTACTCTCTCCCTCCTTCCCTTCCTCTCTCCCTCTTCCCCTCCCTCTCTCAATCTCTCTCTCTCTTTCTCTCTCTTTCTCTCCCCCTCCCTCCCTCTCTCCCTCTTCCCCTCCCTCTTTCAATCTCTCTCTTTCTCTCTCTTTCTCTCTCCCTCCCTCTCTCTCTCCCTCCCTTCCTCTCTCCCTCTTCCCCTCCCTCTCTCAATCTCTCTCTCTCTCTCCCTCCCTCCCTCCCTCCCTCCGATGAGGGTAGTGTGGGAATCACGTCAGGTGTGCATGTCAGACCAACGCCCTTTCACCTGTGTAGTTCTTCCAAGAGGACCCAATTAAACGACTATTACACATAAATGTTTCCGCTAAACATGGCATTATCAGGATGTATACTGTTTCACACTCTCATTGTGTAAAGTGGGAAAACTGTAATCTCAACTGTACTGGATTGGCGGGTATCGTTTCCACAGATACAGTATTTAGACTGAAATGTAGCTCTTCACAGGCTAGGGTTACTGAGAGCTCATCATTAAAGCAGAGACACTTTGATGCAAAAAAAAGCTGAATGAAAATTGTTTCCTTCACAGAAAACATCTTTGGACAATAAGAGACGCTCCAGAAGAGTCATATCAAGTATTATCTGTCCTCCCCCACGTATAGATGCACCTATGATGACACAACTGTTTTCACACCGCCGTCGCCTACGTCGATACATTTTCCAGACTATAAATGAGTGAAACGTGGGAAACGTCCTGTTCTGAGGAGGATATCGGTACAGGGGTCTGACCACAGAGTCTGAGGAGTCCTGAGGGCAACAAGCATTGGATACATTTCCTGCTTCTGGAATACAGCCCAGACTCACCTAAGCAGGGCCCAATCCTGTCAGATCACTGTGCCGGGGTTTTGAGTCGAGCAGTAACGGAAAACATAACCCCTGGCGTCGGGAGTTCAAGTCACGACTTGGCCATCTGTCTGTGCCCTTCCTTCTCTGTACGCCTCTCAATACATATCTCCCGATCTCTTTCCAACTGTCTGGTCATGAATTAATAATATACAAAAAGGGGATCAGAAACTATTTGCTAGCGGCTAGCGTTGTTTAAGAGCTCAGCTTACAGAGAGAGTGAATCATTGGTCCAAAAAAAGCTAAAGGTCAAAGCTTTGTAGTCAGCCACCACCCATCTAGCCAGGCTCCCTTCCTCCATCCTGGGCCTGGTATGTCTCAACATGGAAGACTATGAAGAAGAAAAAAACTACTCTACCATGGAAGAAACAGACTGCGTTGGGATTGGTCCATCTAAGATATAGGCTGCATTGGGGATTGGTCCATCTAAGAGGCAGACTGGGGTGATTGGCTCTCCCCAGTCCCACCGAGATCAAAGGATTAGAATGGGTGGCTCAGCCAATCCGAGGCATGCCTGTGATGTGGTTCAGCCAATCCGAGGCATGCTTGTGGTGTGGAAACAATCACCTGCTAACCCTAACAGCCTTAACCCACAGTTTAATTTGACAGTAATTATCAACTCCCCGGGGGTAACGGAAAGAAAAACTTTCCTTTGTTAGAGAAGGGGGATTGATTTGATGTAGTTATCAGAACTGTGCCGAATCATGCACCATGTTGTGGCAAAACAAATCATGCTACTGAGGCCGAGTAGAGTCGGCGCCTTAGGGTTATGGTAAGAGTTAAAATGTGTAGTACCGTGTAGCTCAGTTGGTAGAGCATGGCGCTTGCAGGGTTGTGGGTTCGATTCCCACGGGGGGCCAGTATGAAAATGTATGCACTAACTGTAAGTCGCTCTGGATAAGAGCGTCTGCTAAATGACTAAAATTAGTTAAGTCAAGGGGTTACTGCTATAAGTACAGTGTAACAAGGAACACTGTGTGTAAAGTGTTCCCCCACAATCCCCTAGTAAAGAGAGAAAGCAGATCTAGCATCTCAGTTAGATGTCCTCAAATGATCTGAACCTCTCTCTCTCTACGTTTGGGCAGACAGGGCCTAAGTACAGGTTTTGGCAGACAGGGCCTAGCCTTTGTGTGTGTTGGCCTACGGTGTTTGTGTAAAGGTAAGGGTGTGACCGGCTATGCAGCGCTGAGGTTCAGGTGTGTTCCCTCAGGCCACCGTCTCTCTCTAATCCGAACAGAAGAGATTGCTCGCCTCAGTGGACCCTGGAATCAGATGTGCGCTGAGAAGATGCAAGCGTTAATAATGTTGTGTTACATGCCTGGGTCTGTGTTTACCTGGTGTCTGCTTTGGATACCTGGAGGTGCTGGGAGAGGGAGGAAGAAGGAGAGAGAAAATGAGGGAGAAGCAGAGAGAGAGAGAGAGAGACAGAGAGAGAGAGAGTGAGAGGAGGGAAAAGGAGAGGGAGAGAAAGAGGGAGAGGGAGAAAGGGAGAGAGGGAGAGAGGGAGAGAGCGAAGGAAATGAGGGAAAAGGAAAGGGAGAGAGAGAGAGAGAGAGAGAGAGAGGGAGAGAGAGAGAGAGAGAGAGAGAGAGAGAGAGAGAGAGAGAGAGAGAGAGAGATGGGTGGGGGAAGGAGAAGATCTCACACTTATGCGGTAGCAGAGAGAACAGTGTATGACTTGGGTGGCTGGAGTCTTTGACAATTTTTAGGGCCTTCCTCTGACACCGCCTGGTATAGAGGTCCTGAATGGCAGGAAGCTTGGCCCCCAGTGATGTACTGGGCCGTAAGCACTACCCTCTGTAGTGCCTTGCGGTCGGAGGCTGAGCAGTTGCCATACCAGACAGTGATGCAACCAGTCAGGATGCTCTCGATGGTGCAGCTGTAGAACCTTTTCAAGATCTGAGGACCCATGCCAAATCTTTTCAGTCTCCTTAGAGGGAATAGGTTTTGTCGTGCCCTCTTCACAACTGTCTTGGTGTGCTTGGACCATGTTAGTTTGTTGGTGATGTGGACACCAAGGAACTTGAAGCTCTCAACCTGCTCCACTACAGCCCCGTCGATGGGAATGGGAGCGTGCTCGGTCCTCTTCTTTTTCCTGTAGTCCACAATCATCTCCTTTGTCTTGATCACGTTGAGGGAGAGGTTGTTGTCCTGGCACCACACGGCCAGGTCTCTGACCTCCTCCCTATAGGCTGTCTCATTGTTGTGGGTGATCAGGCCTACCACTGTTGTGTCATCAGCAAACTTAATGATGGTGTTGGAGTCGTGCCTGGCCATGCAGTCATGAGTGAACAGGGAGTACAGGAGGGGACTGAGCACGCACCCCTGAGGGGCCCCGTGTTGAGGATCAGCGTGGTGGATGTGTTGTTACCTACCCTTACCACCTGGGGCCGGCTCGTCAGGAAGTCCAGGATCCAGTTGCAGAGGGAGGTGTTTAGTCCCAGGGTCCTTAGCTTAGTGATGAGCTTTGAGGGCACTATGGTGTTGAACGCTGAGCTGTAGTCAATGAATAGCATTTTCACATAGGTGTTCCTCTTGTCCAGGTGTGAAAGGGCAGTGTGGAGCGCAATAGAGATGGCATCATCTGTGGATCTGTTGGGGCGGTATGCAAATTGGAGTGGGTCTAGGGTTTCTGGGATAATGGTGTTGATGTGAGCCATGACCAGCCTTTCAAAGCACTTCATGGCGACAGACGTGAGTGCTACGGGTCAGTAGTCATTTAAGCAGGTTACCTTGGTGTTCTTGGGCACAGGGACTATGGTGGTCTGCTTGAAACATGTTGGTATTACAGACTCAGACAGGGAGAGGTTGAAAATGTCAGGGAAGACACTTGCCAGTTGCTCAGCGCATGCTCTGAGTAGACGTCCTGGTAATCCTGTTTAAAGGTCTTACTCACATCGGCTACGGAGAGCATGATCACATAGTCATCCGGAACAGCTGGTGCTCTCATGCATGTTTCAGTGTTACTTGCCTCGAAGCGAGTATAGAAATAATTTAGCTCGTCTGGTAGGCTCGTGTCACTGGGCTTCCCTTTGGAGTCTGTAATAGTTTGCAAGCCCTGCCACATCCGACGAGCGTCGGCGCCGGTGTAGTACGATTCGATCTTAGTCCTGTATTGACTCTTTGCCTGTTTGATGGTTCATCTGAGGGCATAGCAGGATTTATTATAAGCTTCCGGCTTAGAGTCACGCTCCTTGAAAGCGGCAGCTCTACCCTTTAGCTCAGTGCGGATGTTGCCTGTAATCCATGGCTTCTGGTTGGGGTATGTACGTACAGTCACTGTGGGGACAACGTCATCGATGCACTTATTGATGAAGCCAGTGACTGATGTGGTGTACTCCTCAATGCCATCAGAAGAATCCCGGAACATAATTCCAGTCTGTGCTAGCAAAACAGTCCTGTAGCTTAGCATCCACGTCATCTTGATCACTTTGTTATTGACCGAGTCACTGGTGCTTCCTGCTTTAGGAGGATAGAGTTATGGTCAGATTTGCCAAATGGAGGGCGAGGGAGAGCTTTGTACACGTCTCTGTGTGTGGAGTAAAGGTGGTCTAGAGTTTTTTTTCTCCCTCTGGTTGCATATTTAAAATGCTGGTAGAAATTAGGTAAAACGGATAGAAATACACCTTAATGGAACAGCGGGGACTGTGAAGAGACACACACAGGCACAGACACACGTACGCATGATAAGACGCGCTATACACACGTACACATGGATGTTGTATTGTAGATACGTGATAGTGGAGTAGTGGCCTGAGGGAACACACTATATGTGTTGGGTAAAGTGTTATGAAATGTAATGCCATGTAATATGTTAAATTGTATACAACTGCCTTGATTTTGCTGGACCCCAGGAAGAGTAGCAGCTGCCTTGGCAGGAACTAATGGGGATCCATAATAAATACAAATACACAGACAGACAGACAGACAGACGGTGAAAATAGCTTGTAGGATGAATACAAACAAGGTAATGTTTCTCCAGGGGTGGATCTGTCAAGTCCTTCTACTGTACTCTACACACAGCCTCATTAACATAGTGACACAGTGAACCTATTCTGGTGTTCTGGAATCCTGTTATGAAATCTTTCCTTAAAATGCAAATGTTATTTATTTCTTTAAAAAAGCAAACAATGATATGGTGAAGTCACACAATACGAGTCATACGTTTGTTTTGTTTGTTTTGCCAAGGTAACAAATCATTTAAGACGTATAATTATATAGTGAGAATGATCCCTCCTGACCGGTATCTCTGCCTAATAAAACAGGGAGACTGGGGCTGTATGCAAATAAGCTTAACACAGAATCAGCCAATCCGGTTTAGACATTAACTTTATTTGGGCTTGGTCGACATGCCAACGCTATTTGGGCATGATTGACATACACTACATGACCAAAAGTATGTAGACACCTGCTCGTCCAACATCTCATTCCAAAATCCTGGGCATTAATATGGAGTTGGTCCCCCCCCCCCCCACTTTGCTGCTATAACAGCCTCCACTCTTCTAGGAAGGCTTTCCACTAGATGTTGGAACATTGCTGCGGGGGACTTGCTTCCATTCAGCCACAAGAGCATTAGTGAGGTCGGGCACTGATGTCGGGCGATTAGGCCTGGCTCGCAGTCGGCGTTCCAATTCATCCCAAAGTTGTTCGATGGGGTTGAGGTCAGGGCTCTGTGCAGGCCAGTCAACTTCTTCCACACCGATCTCGACAAACGATTTTTGTATGGACCTCACTTTGTGCACAGGGGCATTGTCTTGCTGAAACAGGAAAGGGCCTTCCCCAAACTGTTGCCACAAAGTTGGAAGCACAGAATCGTCTAGAATGTGATTTTATGCTGTAGCGTTAAGATTTCCCTTCACTGGAACTAAGGGGCCTAACCCGAACCATGAAAAACAGCCCCAGACCATTATTCCTCCTCCACCAAACTTTACAGTTGGCACTATGCATTTGGGCAGGTAGCATTCTCCTGGCATCCGCCAAACCCAGATTCGTCCGTTGGACTGCCAGATGGTGAAGCGTGATTCATCACGCCAGCTATTGCATTTCCACTGCTCCCGAGTCCAATGGCGGCGAGCTTTACACCCCTTCCAGCCGACGCTTGGCATTGCGTATGGTGAACTTAGGCTTGTGTGCGGATGCTCGGCCATGGAAATCCATTTCATGAAGCTCCTGACGAACAGTTCTTGCGCTGACATTGCTTCCAGAGGCAGTTTGGAACTCGGTAGTGAGTGCTGCAACCGAGGACAGGCAATGTTTACGCGCTACATGCTTCAGCACTCGGCGGTCCCGTTCTGTGAGCTTGTGTGGCCTACCACTTCACGGCTGAGTCGTTGTTGCTCTTAGACCTTTCCACTTCACAATAACAGCACTTACAGTTGACCGGGGCAGCTCTAGCAAGGCAGAAATTTGACGAACTGACTTGTTGGAAAGGTGGCATCCTATGATGGTTCCACGTTGAAAGTCACTGATCTCTTCAATATGGCCATTCTACTGCCGGTGTTTGTCTATGGAGATTGCATGGCTGTGAGCTCCATTTTATACACCTGTCAGCAATGGGTGTAGCTGAAATAGCTGAATACACTGATTTGAAGGGATGTCCACATACTTCTGTATATATAGTGTAATATGGTTCAATCAAGTCCCCTGCCTACATACTGCCACTGTACTCATATTCAACACAGTTTGATACTAAGAACGTTTCACGATATACCCTCGGGCCTTATTGTTTAATTAATCAATCATTAAATTATGCCAATAAAACGTCCCACTTGAAGGTAAGGTACTGCTTAAAGTTGAAAGTAGGGTTGCAAGATTCTGGCAACTTAAAAATTCCCAGGTATTCCAGAAAAATTGTGGATCCGGATTTCCTGCTTATTCCCTCCTGATTAGGGTCAGTCTCCTGGAATCTTATAAAAGGGATTTCTGGAAAACCTGGGGATTTTGCAACCCTATTTGTGAGTCTACAACTGCTGCTGGGCCCTTTGGGACACACACACATGTGTTTCCACCAGTGGCGGTCGGTGCCGTTTAAGATTAGCATGGCCTTATTTCTATTACATAATGTTGGATGACTCTCATTCACATTCCATTCACCCAGCTCAATGTAACATCCATTGGTTTAGGCTACTACGTGATACTCGAATGTTCCCTATACCCATCATGAGGTTGCTACAACCTAATCTATGAATTAAAGTTTACAACGTAGGTGCACAGGTCAAGAGAAAAATTAGAGTAATCAAGGTGACAGACAGCGACACGTTTTTCAACAGAATCGGCAGAATGAATACACTCCTGATCACACGCAAACACAGTTCACTTTCATTTTGCTCGTCGTATAATTCCTTCTCACATCTACGCACTCTCCTCCTCTCACCTTTTCCCTTCGCTTGTGGATTTCAGTGCACAACACATCAGCTGTCTGTGACCAGATGAAAAAACCTTTCTAAGCCAAACCTTCATATCATAACCGCTAACCGCTACACACAGCCTACATCGTTGTCACCAGCTAACGTCAACATAGCTACAATCTTGCAGTATAGTGTACAGTCAGCAAGCAGTTTAGCAGTTACACCGGCGGGCCCCGGTGGAAATAAATTAATAAAACCAAAAGCTTACCTTGACTTGGAAGAGTTCCAGTGTTGGATAGCCATAGCCAGCTAGCTAACATAGCATCCCTCTCTGTTTGAGCCGGGTGTTTGAGTAGGCTAAACTAGCTAGCTACATTCGCTAGCTAAGTGAAAGTGAAAATAATAAAAATAAATATAGCTTTCTCTCTCTCTCTCTTGCTTCTCCTTCATTTTTTAAGAAATGAATTTGTTCAAAACTGTTCAACTATTGTCTTTCTCTCTCTTTGAGTCAACTACTCACCACATTTTATACACTGCAGTGCTAGCTAGCTGTAGCTTATGCTTTCAGTACTAGATTCATTCTCTGATCTTTTGATTGGGTGGACAACATGTCAGTTCATGCTGCAAGAGCTCTGATAGGTTGGAGAACGTCCTCCGGAAGTTGTCATAATTACTGTGTAAGTCTATGAAAGGGGCTGAGAACCAAGAGCCTCCTAGGTTTTGTATTGAAGTCAGTGTACCAAGAGGAGGACGGAAACAAAATGTCCTCCAGCTACACCATGGTGCTACCCTACAGAGTGATGTTGAGGCTACTGTAGACCTTCATTGCAAAACAGTATGTTTTAATCAATTATTTGGTGACGTGATTATATTTAGTATAGTTTTATCTAAAAAGGATAACTTTTTTTATGTTTTAATATTTAGATTTTTCCGAAATTCACTGAGGAGGATGGTCCTTCTGGCATGCAGATCATGGAAATAATCAACGCATCATCATCATGTATTTAAGACAACAACATTACCCCAGCAGAATAACCCAGAATAACCCATCTGTCCAAGAGGCTAAAATCAGAATGCAGCTTGGTAACCATTGTTCAAAATAAGTGAAACCTGGGTGAAACCTTGGTTGCCTTCTAAATGGCACCCAATTCCCATAGGGCTTCAGTCAAAAGTAGTGCACTACGTGCCATTTTGGATGCAAACCATGGCTTGTTTTCTTAGGAAGATGAAGAATGTTGTGACGTCTCCCTAAGACATCTATCTGACACAGAGAAGGGGTGAGTAAACGAGGGACAAGTCCGGGCACATCCCTGGGCGGGGGGGGGGGCTGACGGGGTCTAAAAGTGGAGAATAATAATAATAATAATAATAATAATAATAATAGGGGTAGACACCCTTCCTACATAGAGAGAAGAAGAAATGAGCAACAGTAACAACAGTATAAAATAAACTATTCAAATACTGAGCTATATTGTATGCTTCCAAAAATTGGGAAATTATATTATTTTATACTTTCTCGGAGAAAGAGATTTTGTTTAACAAGTAATACTTTTTCAAAAGTATGTAAGGGGTCAAAATTATTGACACCCCTAAAGATTCTTGTAAATAAAGTAGTCCAAAGTGTAGTATTTGGTCCCATATTCCAATGACTACATCAAGCTTGTGACTCTATGCATTTGCAGTGACGATCTGGTTATGTTTCAGATTATTTCGTGCCCAATAAAAATTAATGGTAAATAATGTATCGAATCAAATCAAATGTTATTTGTCACACGCGCCGAATACAACAGGTGTAGAACTTACCGTGAAATGCTTACTTATGAGACCAACAATGCAGAGTTTTAAGAAAGTAAGAAAAATGTGCTAGATAAACTAAAGTAAAAATAGTAACACAATAACAATAACAATAACAATAACAATAGCAATAACGGGGCCCGGTACCGGGTCAATGTGCGGGGGTATGGGTTAGTCCAGGTAATTCAGGTAATATGTACATGTAGGTAGGGGTAACGTGACTATGCATAGATAATAAACAGAGGGTAGCAGCAGCGCATGTGAAGAGTGTGATGGAATGTGTGTGAAGGTATGTGTATGTGTGTGTGTGTGTGTGGGTGTGTGTGTGTGTGTGTGTGTGTGTGTGTGTGTGTATGTGTCGTCAATATGCATGTGTGTGTATTGTGTCATTTCGGAGTCGCTTCTATTGTAAATAAGAATAAAATATGTTTCTAAATACTTCTACATTAATGTTGATGCTAACACGATTACGGATAATCCTGAATGAATCGTGAATAATTATGAGTGAGAAAGTTACAGAGGGTCAAAGATTATACCCCAAAGACATGCTAACCTCCCCTGTTATTTGTAATTTTGACCTCTACTTTTTTGAGATTTTTTCTTAAACAAAATCTCTTTCTCTGAGCAATTGTATTTTTTAGCGTACAATATACAGTAGCTCAGTATTTGAATTATTTATTTTATACAGCCATTATTGCTAATCTTTATCAAGGGTGTCAATAATTTCGGTCTACCTACGCAAGAGATGTTGAGGAACTTGATAGCAGCGAGGCTTACTTTAAAGCCATAAGAACAGCAAGCCTAGTGCTCAAGCTGATTTCCAATAAGGGGATTCAAATAAATAAATAAATAAAAATGTACTGGTCGCATACACATATTTAGCAGATATTATATGATAGTCCTATAACTGTAGTATTACTGGTGATAGTCCTAGAACTGTAGTATTACTGGTGATAGTCCTAGAACTGTAGTATTACTGGTGATAGTCCTAGAACTGTAGTATTACTGGTGATAGTCCTATAACTGTAGTATTACTGGTGATAGTCCTATAACTGTAGTATTACTGGTGATAGTCCTAGAACTGTAGTATTACTGGTGATAGTCCTATAACTGTAGTATTACTGGTGATAGTCCTATAACTGTAGTATAACTGGTGATAGTCCTATAACTGTAGTATTACTGGTGATAGTCCTAGAACTGTAGTATTACTGGTGATAGTCCTAGAACTGTAGTATTACTGGTGATAGTCCTAGAACTGTAGTATTACTGGTGATAGTCCTAGAACTGTAGTATTACTGGTGATAGTCCTATAACTGTAGTATTACTGGTGATAGTCCTAGAACTGTAGTATTACTGGTGATAGTCCTAGAACTGTAGTATTACTGGTGATAGTCCTAGAACTGTAGTATTACTGGTGATAGTCCTATAACTGTAGTATTACTGGTGATAGTCCTATAACTGTAGTATTACTGGTGATAGTCCTATAACTGTAGTATTACTGGTGATAGTCCTAGAACTGTAGTATTACTGGTGATAGTCCTATAACTGTAGTATTACTGGTGATAGTCCTATAACTGTAGTATTACTGGTGATAGTCCTAGAACTGTAGTATTACTGGTGATAGTCCTATAACTATAGTATTACTGGTGATAGTCCTATAACTGTAGTATTACTGGTGATAGTACTATAACTGTACTATTACTGGTGATAGTCCTATAACTATAGTATTACTGGTGATAGTCCTAGAACTGTAGTATTACTGGTGATAGTCCTAGAACTGTAGTATTACTGGTGATAGTCCTATAACTGTAGTATTACTGGTGATAGTCCTAGAACTGTAGTATTACTGGTGATAGTCCTATAACTGTAGTATTACTGGTGATAGTCCTATAACTGTAGTATTACTGGTGATAGTACTATAACTGTAGTATTACTGGTGATAGTCCTAGAACTGTTCACAGTATGAGCACAGTGAGTTATTTAGTGTAATTAAAAAGTACAGCAACACGTTGAGGTTTGTCGAGAATAAGGTTGTAAAATTCCAAAAACGTTGCCACATGGGCGGCAGGTAGCTTAGTGGTTAAGAGCGTTGTGCTAGTAACTGAAAGGTCGCTGGTTCTAATCCCTGAGCCAACTAGGTGAAAAATCTGTTGATGTGCCCTTGAGCAAGGCACTTAACCCTAGTTGCTCTGGATAAGAGCATCTGCTAAATGACAACAAAAAAAAGCCAAAAAATATATATAAATAAAAAGAAATCCTGGAATCGGAAGGGAAGAAGCAGAAGGGACTCCTCCAACATGAAATTCCTCTGAATTTTGGGAATGTTATCCGAATTTTGCAACCCTTGCCCTTACACCTATAGAAGCTGTTGAAGGTTTCCATTGTCTTTCTCACACGTCTCCAGCTAAGCAGGGCATTCTATTCTATTCTATTCTCTTCTCTTCTGACCATCCACCTCTTCCCTCTTGGCACATCATCAGTTAGCCCTGAAAAGCAAGCAGCAGAGCCTCTAAGAGAGAGAGAGAGAGAGAGAGAGAGAGAGAGAGAGAGAGAGAGAGAGAGAGAGAGAGAGAATGAGAGAGGGAGAGAAAGAGAGAGAGAGATAGAGAGAGAGGGGGAGAGAAAGAGAGAGAGGGAGAGAGAGAAACAAAGAGAGGGATAGAGAAGGGAGAGAGAGAGAGAGACAGAGAGAGAGAGAGAGAGAGAGAGAGAGGGAGAGAGAGAGAGAAAGAGAGGGATAGAGAGAGAGAGAGAGAGAGAGAGAGAGAGAGAGAGAGAGAGAGAGAGAGAGAGAGAGAGAGAGAGAGAGAGAGAGAGAGAGAGAGAGAGAGAGAGAGAGAGAGACAGAGAGAGAGAGGGAGAATGAGGGAGAGAGAGGGGGAGAGAAAGAGAGAGAGAGGGAGAGAGAGAATGAGAGAGGGAGAGAAAGAGAGAGAGATAGAGAGAGAGAGGGGGAGAGAAAGAGAGAGAGGGAGAGAGAAATCAAGAGAGGGATAGAGAAGGGAGAGAGAGAGAGAGAGAGAGAGAGAGAGAGGGAGAAAGAGAGAGAAAGAAAGAGAGAGAGAGAGAGAGAGAGAGAGAGAGAGAGAGAGAGAGAGAGAGAGAGAGAGAGAGAGAGAGAGAGAGAGAGAGAGAGAGAGAGAGAGAGAGAGAGAGAGAGAGAGAGAGTGAGAGACAGAGCGAGAGAGAGGGAGAATGAGGGAGAGAGAGAGGGAGAGGGGGAGAGAAAGAGAGAGAGAGTACAGACTCAGTGAGCATATCCTTGCTATTGAGAAAGGCCGCCGTTGGCAGACCTGGCTCTCAAGAGAAGACAAGCTAGGTGGAAACTGAGCTGCACTTCCTAACACATATTTCCCTCAGATTACACAGATCCACAAAGAATTCGAAAACAAACCCAACTTTGATAAACTCCCTTATCTACTGGGTGAAATACCACAGTGTGCCATCACAGTAGCAAGATTTGTGACTTGTTGCCACAAGAAAAGGGGATTCAGTGAAGAACAAACACCATTGTAAATACAACCCATATTTATGTTTATTTATTTTCCCATTTGTACTTTAACTATTTGCACATTGTTACAACACTGTATATATACATAATATGACATTTTAAATGTCTTTATTCTTTTGGAACTTCTGAGTGTAATGTTTACTGTTAATATTTATTGTTTATTTCACTTTTGTTTACTATCTACTTCACTTGCTTTGGCAATGTTAACATACGTTTCCCATGCCAATAAAGCCCTTAAATTGAATTGAATTGAATTGAGAGAGAGAGAGAGAGAGAGAGAGAGAGAGAGAGAGAGAGAGAGAGAGAGAGAGAGAGAGAGAGAGAGAGAGAGAGAGAGAGACTGACCCTAAATATGACTGAACCTAAATTAAGAAAATCCTTGACTATGTACAGATTCAGTGAGCATAGCCTTGCTATTGAGAAAGGCCGCCATAGGCAGACCTGGTTATGTGTCCACTGCCCACAAAATGAGGTGGAAACTGAGCTGCACTTCCTAACCTCCTGACAAATGTATGACCATATTAGAGACACATATTTCCCACAGATCAAACAGACCCACAAAGAATTTGAAAACAAATCAAACATTGATAAACTCCCATATCTGTTGGCGAAATAACACGGTGTGCCATCATAGCAGCAAGACTTGTGGCCCGTTGCCATTAGAAAAGGGCAACCAGTGGAGCCCAAACAACATTGTAAATACAACCTAAATGTATCTGTTTATTTATGTTCCCTTTAATACTTCAACTACATATCTACAGTACAAAAATCCAGGTGTACATGTGTGTATAGTGCGTATGTTATCATGTGTGTGTATGCATGTGTCTGTGCCTATGTTTGTGTTGCTTCACAGTCCCCGCCATTCCAAAATGTGTTTTTTAAATCTAATTTTACTACTTGCATCAGTTACTTGATGTGGAATAGAGTTCCATGTAGTCATGGCTCTATGTAGTACTGTGCGCCTCCCATAGTCTGTTCTGGACTTGGGGACTGTGAAGAGACCTCTGGTGGCATGTCTTGTGGGGTATGCATGGGTGACCGAGCTGTGCGCCAGTAGCTCAAACAGACAGCTCGGTGCACCCAACATGTCAACACCTCTCATAAACACAAGTAGTGATGAAGTCAATCTCTCCTCCACTTTGAGCCAGGAGAGATCGACATGCATATAATTAATATTAGCTCTCTGTGTACATCCAAGGTGTCAGGAGTGCTGTATGTGGAAGGTGCGGGAATCAGGCGCAGGACACAGAAGCTTCGTTCAACAGTCTTTAGTGAATCAATACGAGCAAAAGTGCCCGGAGACGAGCGATACGCACCCTGGCGTAAAAGAACAGGAAAAATACTAACGCGCACAACAAGTGCGAAAACCTCTTCTAAAAACCAAGGAGGGAAAACCAATACAGACACGAAGACAGGAAGCTCAATAACACACAACACAAGACTAACAAAACGAGAACTTATAGGACACATAATCAACGCTAACTAACCACAGGTGTACAACAATCAGACAAAAGCAAACGAACATAGAAACATACAACGGTGGTAGCTAGTATTCCGGGGACGACGACCGCCGAAACCTGCCCGAGCAAGGAGGAGGAGCAGCCTCGGCAGATTCCGTGACAGTACCCCCCCCATTGACGCGCGGCTCCAGCCGTGCGCCGACCCCGGCCTCGGGGACGACCAGGAGGACGCGGTGCAGGGCGCGTAGGGTGACTACGGTGGAACTCAGTCAGGAGAGACGGGTCTAGGATGTCCCTCCTCGGCACCCAGCACCGCTCCTCCGGGCCGTACCCCTCCAACTCCACAAGATATTGGAGACCCCCCATCCGACGTCTCGAATCCAAGATGGACCGAACTGTGTACGCCGGAGCCCCCTCGATGTCCAATGGGGGCGGAGGAGTCTCTGCTATCTCACCTTCCTGGAGTGGACCAGCTACCACCGGCCTGAGAAGAGACACATGGAACGAGGGGTTAATATTCTTATACTCAATAGGTAGTAGTAACCTGTAACACACCTCGTTCAATCTCCTCAGGACTTTAAAGGGCCCTACAAACCGCCGACCCAGCTTCCGGCAGGGCAGGCTGAGGGGCAGGTTTCTGGTAGAGAGCCAGACTCGATCACCAGGTGCGTACACCGGCCCCTCACTGCGGTGGAGATTGGCGCTCGCTTTCTGACGACGGATAGCCCGCTGCAAGTGGACGTGTGTAGCGTTCCACGTCTCCTCCGAGCGCCGCATCCACTCATCCACCGCAGGAGCCTCGATCTGGCTCTGCTGCCACGTTGCCAGAACCGGCTGGTAACCTAACACACATTGGAAAGGGGTTAGATTGGTTGAGGAGTGGCGGAGGGAGTTCTGGGCCATCTCTGCCCAGGGGACATACCTCGCCCACTCCTCCGGCCGGCCCTGGCAATACGACCTCAGAAACCTACCCACATCCTGGTTCACACGTTCTACCTGCCCATTACTCTCCGGGTGGTACCCCGAGGTAAGGCTCACCGAGACCCCCAGGCGCTCCATGAATGCTCTCCAGACTCGGCAGGTGAACTGGGGACCTCGATCAGACACTATATCCTCGGGTACCCCGTAATGCCGGAAGACGTGGGTGAATAGTGCCTCAACGGTCTGCAAGGCAGTGGGAAGACCTGGCATTGGGAGAAGACGACAGGCTTTAGAGAACCGATCCACAACGACCAGTATGGTGGTATTCCCCTGAGAGGGGGGAAGGTCTGTAACAAAGTCCACCGAGAGGTGAGACCAGGGTCGTTGTGGAACGGGCAGGGGTTGTAACTTACCCCTGGGCAGATGTCTGGGCGCCTTACACTGGGCGCACACCGAACAGGAGGAGACATAAACCCTCACATCCCTGGCTAACGTTGGCCACCAGTACTTAGCGCTAAGGCAGTGCACAGTCCGGCCAATACCTGGATGTCCAGAGGAGGGTGACGTGTGAGCCCAATAAATAAGTCGATCCCGAACCTCGAGCGGAACGTACGTCCGACCCACCGGACACTGTGGAGGGCTAGGGTCGTGCACGCACGCCCGCTCGATTTCAGCATCGACCTCCCACACTACCGGTGCCACTAGACAAGACTCCGGCAGTATGGAAGTGGGCTCAACGGACCTCTCCTCTGTGTCATACCGCCGGGACAGGGCATCTGCCTTACCGTTCTGGGACCCAGGGATGTACGTGATTTTAAATAAAAACCGGGTTAGAAACATGTTCCACCGAGCCTGGCGAGGGTTCAGTCTCCTAGCTGCCCGAATGTACTCCAGGTTACGGTGGTCAGTCAAAATGAGAAAAGGGTGTTGAGCCCCCTCAAGCCAATGTCTCCACACCTTTAGGGCTTGAACCACGGCTAACAGCTCCCTGTCTCCTACGTCATAATTGCGCTCCGCCGGGCTGAGCTTTTTAGAGTAGAAAGCACAGGGGCGGAGTTTAGGTGGCGTGCCGGACCGTTGTGATAGCACGGCCCCTATACCGGCCTCAGACGCATCCACCTCTACCTGAAATGGTAAGGCGGGATCCGGATGCGCAAGCACTGGAGCCGAGGTAAACAGGGCCTTCAGTCTCCCAAATGCCCTGTCCACCTCCGCTGACCACTGCAATCGCACCGGACCTCCTTCAGAAGAGACGTTATGGGAGCTGCCACCTGTCCAAAACCCCGGATAAACCTCCGGTAGTAATTCGCAAAACCCAAGAACTGTTGCACCTCTTTCACGGTGGTTGGGGTTTGCCAATTACGCACGGCTGACACCCGGTCAACCTCCATCTTCACCCCTGACGCGGATAACTGATAACCCAGAAAGGAGACCGACTCCTGGAAAAACAGACATTTCTCTGCCTTGACATACAGGTCGTGCTCCAACAGCCTACCCAACACACGACGCACCAGGGCTACATGCTCGTCTCGGGTAGGCGAGTAAACCAGGATGTCATCTATGTACACGACCACACCCTGCCCCTGCATGTCCCTGAAAATCTCATCCACGAAGGATTGGAAGACTGAAGGAGCATTCATCAACCCGTATGGCATGACAAGATACTCGTAATGACCCAGGTGGTACTAAATGCCGTTTTCCATTCATCGCCCTCCCTAATGCGCACCCAAGTTATATGCGCTCCTGAGATCCAGTTTCGTGAAGAAACGGGCTCCGTGCAAAGACTCAGTCATAGTCGCAATCAGAGGGAGTGGATAACTGTACTTCACAGTGATCTGATTGAGACTACGGTAATCTATGCACGGGCGCAACCCTCCATCCTTTTTCTTCACAAAAAAGAAGCTTGAGGACGCAGGAGAAGTGGAGGGCCGTATGTATCCTTGTCTTAGAGATTCGGCTATGTAAGTTTCCATAGCCCTCTTCTCCTCTTGGGACAGACGATACACATGGCTCCGCGGAAGCGCTGCTCCTGCCTGGAGGTCTATCGCACAATCCCCCTGTCTATGAGGAGGCAAACGCGTCGCCCTCGATTTACTAAACACAAGTGCCAAATCCTCATACTCAGCGGGAATGCGCAGTGAGGACACCTGGTTTGGACTCTCCACCGAGGTCGCCCCCACGGAAACACCCAAACATCTCCTCTCACACTGGGCAGACCACTCCTTAAGAGCCCTCTCTTGCCACGAAATAGAAGGATCATGGGTACTCAACCAGGGAATTCCCAGCACCACCGGATACGCAGGAGAGTCGATAAGATATAGCTGGATAGTCTCCTCATGACCCCCCTGCGTACACATCCTAAGTGGCGCTGTGACTTCCCTGATCAACCCCGATCCCAACGGACGGCTATCTAGGGCATGAACAGGAAATGGGATGTCAACAGGAAGTAGGGGAATCCCTAATTCTAAACACAATTTACGATCAACAAAATTCCCAGCTGCGCCTGAATCTACTAGCGCCTTATGCTGGGAATGAGGTGCAACCTGTGGAAATCGCACAGGTATACAGAAGTGCACAACAGAGAGCTCTGGGTAAGTGGGACGCCTACTCACCTGGAAGGACTCCCCAGTGCAGGGCCTGCCGTCCTCTCCCCTAGGAGACCCTCCCCAACACCTGGCCGCGGTGTGTCCTCCACGGCCACAGTTGGTGCAGGGGATGGCCCCCCTCGTGCTCCTTCCCCTCTTCTCTCTAGCGCCAGCACCCCCGAGCTCCATAGGGCTCGGCTCGGAGGTGCTGGAGGGTGGAATAGACGAACCACACTCGGAACGTCCGCGGGTAGCCAGCAGGGTGTCCAGCCGGATGGACATGTCCACCAACTGGTCGAACGTGAGACTGGTATCCCTGCAGGCCAGCTCTCGACGGACGTCCTGCCGAAGACTACAACGATAATGATCGATGAGGGCCCGCTCATTCCACCCTGCGTCAGCCGCTAGAGTCCGGAACTCCAGTGCAAATTCCTGGGCGCTCCTCCTCCCCTGCCGGAGGTAGAATAGACGCTCCCCCGCCGCTTTCCCCTCAGGTGGATGGTCGAACACAGCCCTGAAGCGGCGGGAGAACTCTGCGTATGTGATCGTGGCGGCGTCTATCCTCCTCCATTCGGCGTTGGCCCACTCCAACACCTTGCCGGTGAGACAGGAGATGAGGGCGGAAACGCTCTCGTGTCCCGAGGGCGCCGGGTGTACGGTGGCCAGGTATAGTTCCACCTGCAGGAGGAACCCCTGACACCCGGCAGCGGTACCATCATACGCCCTCGGGAGCGAGAGCCCGAATCCCACTGGGTTCCGGAGCTTGGATGGGCGGACTGGCCGATGGTGATGGCAAGGTAGGGGAGATGTGGGTGCCCCTCTGTTCTCCCATCGGTGCAGAGTGTTTATTACGTCCTGAAGGGCGGTCCCGATGCGGTTGATCTGGTCGTTCTGCTCGCGGACGCGCTCCTCCAGGGACTCGGATGCTAGTGCTGCTCCTGCTGATTCCATCTTGGTGTGTTATTCTGTCAGGAGTGCTGTATGTGGAAGGTGCGGGAATCAGGCGCAGGACACAGAAGCTTCGTTCAACAGTCTTTAGTGAATCAATACGAGCAAAAGTGCCCGGAGACGAGCGATACGCACACAGGCGTAAAAGAACAGTAAAAATACTAACGCGCACAACAAGTGCGAAAACCTCTCCTAAAAACCAAGGAGGGAAAACCAATACAGACACGAAGACAGGAAGCTCAATAACACACAACACAAGACTAACAAAACGAGAACTTATAGGACACATAATCAACGCTAACTAACCACAGGTGTACAACAATCAGACAAAAGCAAACGAACATAGAAACATACAACGGTGGTAGCTAGTATTCCAGGGACGACGACCGCCGAAACCTGCCCGAGCAAGGAGGAGGAGCAGCCTCGGCAGATTCCGTGACACAAGGGCCAACCATGCTGCCCTGTTCTGAGCCAATTGCAATTTTCCTAAGTCCTTTTTTGTGGCACCTGACCACACGACTGAACAGTAGTCCAGGTGCAACAACACTAGGGCCTGTAGGACCTACCTTGTTGATAGTGCTGTTAAGAAGGCAGAGCAGCACTTTATTATGGACAGACTTCTCCCCATTTTAGCAACTGTTGTATGAATATGTTTTGATCATGACAGTTTACTGTCCAGGATTACTCCAAGCAGTTAAGTCACCTCAACTTGCTCAATTTCCACATTATTTATTACAAGATTTAGTTGAGGTTTAGGGTTTAGTGAATGATTTGTCCTAAATACAATGCTTTTAGTTTTTGAAATAAACTAACGTATTCCTTGCCACCCACTCTGAAACTAACTGCAACTCTTTGTTAAGTGTTGCAGTCATTTCAGTCGCTGTAGTAGCTGACATGTATAGTGTTGAGTCATCCGCATACATAGACACTCTGGCTTTACTCAAAGCCAGTGGCATGTCATTAGTAAAGATTGAAAAAAGTAATGGGCCTAGACAGCTGCCCTGGGGAATTCCTGATTCTACCTGGATCATGTTGGAGAGGCTTCCATTAAAGAACACCCTCTGTGTTCTGTTAGACAGGTAACTCTTTATCCACAATATAGCAGGTGGTGTAAAGCCATAACACATATGTTTTTCCAGCAGCAGACTATGATCGATAATGTCAAAAGCCGCACTGAAGTCTAACAAAACAGCCCCCACAATCTTTTTATCATACATTTCTCTCAGCCAATCATCAGTCATTTGTGTAAGTGCTGTGCTTGTTGAATGTCCTTCTCTATAAGCATGCTGAAAGTTTGTTGTCAATTTGTTTACTGTAAAATAGAATTGTATCTGGTCAAACACAATTTTTTCCAATAGTTTACTAAGGGTTGGTAACAGGCTGATTGGTTGGCTATTTGAGCCAGTAAAGGGGGCTTTACTATTTTTAGGTAGCGGAATGACTTTTGCTTCCCTCCAAGCCTGGGGGCACACACTTTCTAGTAGGCTTAAATTGAAAATATGGCAAATAGGAGTGGCAATATCGTCCGCTATTATCCTCAGTAATTTTCCATCCAAGTTGTCAGACCTCGGTGGCTTGGAATTGTTGATAGACAACAATAATTTTTTCACCTCTTCCACACTCACTTTACGGAATTCAAAATTACAATGCTTGTATTTCATGTAAACATATGTTTCCCATGCCAATAAAGCCCTTTGAATTGAATTGAGAGAGGGGGGAGAGAAAGAGAGAGAGTGAGGAATCACTTCAGCGGTGGGAGTATTTCAAGTGTTGGAAGTGAATGTGGACAATAGGATCCTCAGCGACTAAGTGACTCTTAGCAGCGGCCCCTGATTCCTCTGAAGTAGCCTATTCCCCCTCTCTCTCTCTCTCTCTCTCTCTCTCTCTCTCTCTCACCCCTCTCTCTCTCACCCCTCTATCTCTCTCACCCCTCTCTCTCTCTCTCTCTCTCTCTCCCCCCTCTCTCTCTCCCCCTCGCTCTCTCCCCCTCGCTCTCTCTCTCCCCCCCTCTCTCATCCTCTCTCTATCTATCTCTCTCTCTCTCTATCTCTCCCTCTCTCTCTCCCTCTGTCTCTACTTCCCTCTCTTCCTCTAGGAACCACCACCTGCTCAGGGAGGAGTTGAGAGCTGGCATGGACAGAGAGAGGGTCACAGGTTTGGCAAACCACAGTGCATTCCCAGCCCCCTGGCAGGAAATATGGAGCTGTTGCTTTGGTGCAAAGGAGCTGAGAGGCAGTGGGGGATGGCCAGACAGGGTCAAACTGAGAGGACAGTGGGGGATGGAGGGAGACAGGGACAGACTGAGAAGCGAGTGGGGGACAGAGGGTGACAGGGACAGACTGAGAGGAGAGTGGGGGACAGAGAGACAGGCCAGACATAGACACACTGAGAGGACAGTGGGGGACAGAGAGACAGGCCAGACAGGGACAGACTGAGAAGCGAGTGGGGGACAGAGAGACAGGCCAGAAAGGGACAGACTGAGAGGACAGTGGCAGACAGAGAGACAGGCCAGACAGGGACAGACTGAGAAGCGAGTGGGGGACAGAGAGACAGGCCAGAAAGGGACAGACTGAGAGGACAGTGGGGGACAGAGAGACAGGCCAGAAAGGGACAGACTGAGAGGACAGTGGGGGACAGAGAGACAGGCCAGAAAGGGACAGACTGAGAGGACAGTGGGGGACAGAGAGACAGGCCAGAAAGGGACAGACTGAGAGGACAGTGGGGGACAGAGAGACAGGCCAGAAAGGGACAGACTGAGAGGACAGTGGGGGACAGAGAACACCCAGTTCCCAGAGTTGAGGCTGCACAGCCAGATCACAGGTTAGTGTCAAGAAGAGGAGATTAGAGGAGGTTATGGTTAAGAAGAGGAGATTAGATGAGGATAGGGTCAGGAAGAGGAGGTTAGGGTCAGGAAGAGGAGGTTAGGGTCAGGAAGAGGATATTAGAGGAGGATAGGGTCAGGAAGAGGAGGTTAGGGTCAGGAAGAGGAGGTTAGGGTCAGGAAGAGGATATTAGAGGAGGATAGGGTCAGGAAGAGGCGATTAGAGGAGGATAGGATCAGGAAAAGGAGGTTAGGGTCAGGAAGAGGAGGTAAGTGGAGGTTAGGGTCAGGAAGAGGAGGTTAGGGTCAGGAAGAGGAGATTAGAGGTGGTTAAGCTCAGGAAGAGGAGGTTAGGGTCAGGAAGAGGAGGTAAGAGGAGGTTAGGGTCAGGAAGAGGAGATTAGAGGTGGTTAGGGTCAGGAAGAGGAGGTTAGGGTCAGGAAGAGGAGGTAAGAGGAGGTTAGGGTCAGGAAGAGGAGATTAGAGGTGGTTAGGGTCAGGAAGAGGCGTTTAGAGGAGGTTAGGGTCAGGAAGAGGAGATTAGAGGTGGTTAGGTTCAGGAAGAGGAGGTAAGAGGAGGTTAGGGTCAGGAAGAGGATATTAGGGTCAGGAAGAGGAGGTAAGAGTAGGTTAGGGTCAGGAAGAGGAGATTAGAGGTGGTTAAGCTCAGGAAGAGGAGTTTAGAGGAGGTTAGGGTCAGGAAGAGGAGATTAGAGAAGGAGAGGGTCAGGACAGGCCAGACAGGGACAGACTGAGAGGACAGTGGGGGGACAGAGAACACCCAGTTCCCAGAGTTGAGGCTGCACAGCCAGATCACAGGTTAATGTCAAGAAGAGGAGATTAGAGGAGGTTATGGTTAAGAAGAGGAGATTAGATGAGGATAGGGTCAGGAAGAGGAGGTTAGGGTCAGGAAGAGGAGGTTAGGGTCAGGAAGAGGATATTAGAGGAGGATAGGGTCAGGAAGAGGAGATTAGAGGAGGATAGGGTCAGGAAGAGGAGATTAGAGGAGAATAGGATCAGGAAGAGGATATTAGGGTCAGGAAGAGGAGTTTAGAGGAGGATAGGGTCAGGAAGAGGAGTTTAGAGGAGGATAGGGTCAGGAAGAGGAGATTAGAGGTGGTTAGGGTCAGGAAGAGGAGGTTAGGGTCAGGAAGAGGAGTTTAGAGGAGGATAGGGTCAGGAAGAGGAGGTAAGAGGAGGTTAGGGTCAGGAAGAGGAGTTTAGAGGAGGTTAGGGTCAGGAAGAGGAGATTAGAGGAGGTTAGGGTCAGGAAGAGGAGATTAGAGAAGGAGAGGGTCAGGACGAATAGGTTAGAGGGAATTGGGGTTAAGAAGAGGAGATTAGAGGAGATTAGAGGAGGTATGGTTCAGGAAAAGGAGGTTAGGGTTAGTAAAAGCAGATTAGAGGAGATTAGGCTGAGGGAGAGGAGGTTAGGATTAAGAATTGGAGGTTAGGGTTATTAAGAGGAGGTTAGGAAGTGGAGGTTAGGGTTACGAAGAGGAGGTTAGGGTTAGGGAGAGGAGGTTAGGGTTAGGGAGAGGAGGTTAGGGTTAGCGAGAGGAGGTTAGGGTTAGGGAGAGGAGGTTAGGGTTAGGGAGAGGAGGTTAGGGTTAGGAAGAGGAGTTAGGGTTAGGGTTAGGACGAGGAGGTTAGTGTTAGGGAGAGGAGGTAATTGTTAGGGAGAGGCAATTAGGGTTAACAAGAGTAGATTAGAGGAGGTTAGGGTCAGGAAGAGGAGGTTAGGGTTAGGACGAGGAGGTTAGTGTTAGGAAGAGGAGGTTAGGGTTAGGAAGTGAAGGTTATGGTTAGGAAGAGGAGGTTAGGGGTAGGGAGAGGGTGTTAGGGTTAAGGAGAGGAGTTTAGGGTTATGGAGAGGATGTTAGGGTTAAAAAGAGTAGATTAGAGGAGATTAGGGTCAGGAAGAGGAGATTAGGGTTCAGAAGAGGTGGTTAGGGTTAGGGATAAGAGGTTATTGTTAGTGAGATGAGGTTAGGGTTATGGAGAGGGGGTTAGGGTTAGGGAGAGGTGGTTAGGGTTAGGGAACAGAGGTTAAGGTGAGGAAGAGGAGGTTAGGATTAAGAAGTGGAGGTTAGGGTTATTAAGGGGAGGTTAGGGTTACGAAGAGGAGGTTAGGTTTAGGAAGTGGAGGTTAGGGTTAGGAAGTGGAGGTTAGGGTTAGGAAGAGGAGGTTAGGATAGGAAGAGGAGGTTACGGTTAGGAAGTGGAGGTTAAGGTTAGGAAGAGGAGGTTAGGGATAGAATGAGGAGGTTAGGGTTAGGGAGTGGAGGTTATTGTTAGGGAGAGGAGGTTAGGGTTATGGAGAGGAGGTTAGGTTAGGGTTAGGGAGATGAGGTTATGGTTAGGAAGAGGCGGTTAGGGTTAGGAAGTGAAAGTTAGGGTTGGGAAGAGTAGGTTATGGATAGGAAGAGGAGGTTAGGGTTAGGGAGTGGAGGACAGGGTTAGGGAGAGGAGGTTAGGGTTAGGAAGATGAGGTTAGGGTTAGGGAGAGGAGGTTAGGGTTAGGGAGATGAGATTAGGGTAAGCGAGAGGAGGTTAGGTTTAGGAAGAGGAGTTAGGGTTAGGAAGAAGAGTTTATTGTTAGGGAGAGGAGGTTAGGGTTATGGAGAGGAGGTTAGGTTAGGGTTAGGGAGATGAGGTTATGGTTAGGAAGAGGCGGTTAGGGTTAGGAAGTGAAAATTAGGGTTGGGAAGAGGAGGTTAGGGTTAGCACGAGGAGGTTAGGGTTAGGGAGTGAAGGATAGGGTTAGGGAGAGGAGGTTAAGTTTAGGAAGAGGAGGTTAGGGTTAGGAAGAGGAGGTTAGAGTTAGGAAGAGGAGTTAGGGTTACGAAGAGGAGGTTAGGGTTAGGGAGAGGCGTTTAAGGTTAGGGAGAGGAGGTTAGGGTTAGGAAGAGGATGTTAACGTTAAGAAGAGGAGGTTAGGGTTAGGGAGAGGAGATTAGGGTTAGCGAGAGGAGGTTAGGGTTATGGAGAGGTGGTTAGGGTTAGAGAGAGGAGGTTATGGTTAGGAAGGGGAGAGTAGGGTTAGGAAGTGAAAGTTAGGGTTGGGAAGAGTAGGTTAGGGATAGGAAGAGGAGGTTAGGGTTAGGGAGTGGAGGACAGGGTTAGGGAGATGAGATTAGGGTAAGCGAGAGGAGGTTAGGTTTAGGAAGAGGAGTTAGGGTTAGGAAGAGGGGGTTAGGGTTAGGGAGAGGAGGTTAGGGTTAGGGAGAGGAGGTTATGGTTAGGGAGAGGAGGTTAGTGTTAAGGAGAGGAGGTTAGGGTTAAGAAGAGTAGATTAGATTAGAGGAGGTTAGGGTCAGGAAGAGGAGGTTAGGGTTAGGACGAGGAGGTTAGGGTTAGGACGAGGAGTTTAGAGTTAGGGAGTGGAGGTAATTGTTAGGGAGAGGAGGTTAGGGTTAAGAAGAGTAGATTAGAGGAGGTTAGGGTCAGGAAGAGGAGGTTAGGGTTAGGACGAGGAGTTTAGAGTTAGGGAGTGGAGGTAATTGTTAGGGAGAGGAGGTTAGGGTTAAGAAGAGTAGATTAGAGGAGGTTAGGGTCAGGAAGAGGAGTTTGGGTTAGGACGAGGAGGTTAGTTTTAGGAAGAGGAGGTTAGGGTTAGGACGAGGAGATTAGGGTTAGGGTTAGGGAGAGGCAGTTAGGGTTAGGAAGAGGAGGTTAGGTTAGGAAGAGGAGTTTAGGGTTAGGAAGAGGAGGTTAGGGTTAAGAAGAGGAGGTTAGGGTTAGGGAGAGGAGATTAGGGTTAGCGAGAGGAGGTTAGGGTTAGGACAAGGAGGTTAGTGTTAGGACGAGGAGGTTAGGGTTAGGGAGAGGGTGTTAGGGTTAGGGAGAGGTTAGGGTTATGGAGAGGAGTTTAGGGTTTAGAAGAGCAGATTAGAGGAGGTTAGGGTCAGGAAGAGGAGATTAGGGTTCAGAAGAGGTGGTTAGGGTTAGTGGTAAGAGATTATTGTTAGTGAGATAAGGTTAGGGTTATGGAGAGGGGGTTAGGGTTAGGGAGAGGGCTTAGGGTTAGGGAAAGTTGGTTCAGGTGAGGAAGAGGAGGTTAGGCTGAGGAAGAAGAGGTTAGGATTAAGAAGTGGGGGTTAGGGTTATTAAGAGGAGGTTAGGCTGAGGAAGAGGAGGTTAGGGTCAGGAAGAGGAGATTAGGGTTCAGAAGAGGTGGTTAGGGTTAGTGATAAGAGATTATTGTTCGTGAGATGAGGTTAGGGTTATGGAGATGGGGTTAGGGTTAGGGAGAGGAAGTTAGATTTAGGGAAATGAGGTTAAGGTGAGGAAGAGTAGGTAAGGCTGAGGAAGAAGAGGTTAGGATTAAGAAGTGGAGGTTAGGGTTAAGAAGAGGAGGTTAGGGTTAGGGAGAGGAGATTAGGGTTAGCGAGAGGAGGTTAGGGTTAGGACGAGGAGGTTAGTGTTAGGAAGAGGAGGTTAGGGTTAGGATGAGGAGATTAGGGTTAGGACGAGGAGGTTAGGGTTAGGGAGAGGGTGTTAGGGTTAGGGAGAGGTTAGGGTTATGGAGAGGAGGTTAGGGTTAGGGAGAGGTAGTTAGATTTAGGGAAATGAGGTTAAGGTGAGGAAGAGTAGGTAAGGCTGAGGAAGAAGAGGTTAGGATTAAGAAGTGGAGGTTAGGGTTATAAGAGGAGATTAGGGTTAAGAAGAGGTGGTTAGGGTTAAGAACAGGAGGTTAGAGTTAGGGAAAGGAGATTAGGGTTAGCGAGAGGAGGTTAGGGTTAGGGAGAGGAAGTTCGGGTTAGGGAGAGGAGGTTAGGGTTAGGAAGAGGAGTTAGGGTTAGGAAGAGGAGGTTAGGGTTAGGGTTAGGAAGAGGAGGTTAGGGTTAGGGAGAGGAGGTTAGGGTTAGGGTTAGGTAGAGGCAGTTAGAGTTAGGAAGAGGAGGTTAGGGTTAGGAAGAGGATGTTAGGGTTAGGAAGAGGAGGTTAGGGTTAAGAAGAGGAGGTTAGGGTTAGGGAGAGGAGGTTAAGGTTAGGGAGAGGTGGTTAGGGTTAGGAAGAGGTGTTAGGGTTAGGAAGAGGAGGTTAGGGTTAGGGAGAGGAGGTTATGGTTAGGGAGAGGAGGTTACGGTTAGGGAGAGGAGGTTAGGGTTAGGGAGAGGGGTTAGGGTTAGGGAGAGGAGGTTATGGTTAGGGAGAGGAGGTTAGGGTTAGGGAGAGGGCTTAGGGTTAGGGAAAGTAGGTTCAGGTGAGGAAGAGGAGGTTAGGCTGAGGAAGAAGAGGTTAGGATTAAGAAGTGGGGGTTAGGGTTATTAAGAGGAGGTTAGGCTGAGGAAGAGGAGGTTAGGGTTTGGAAGAGGAGGTTAGGGTTAGGGAGAGGAGGTTAGGGTTAAGGAGAGGAGGTTAGGGTTAGGGTTAGGAAGAGGTGTTAGGGTTAGGAAGAGGCGGTTAGGTTTAGGGAGAGGAGGTTAGGGTTAGGGAGAGGAGGTTATAGTTAGGGAGAGGAGGTTAGGGTTAGGAAGAGGAGGATAGGGTTAGGGAGAGGAGGTTAGGGTTAAGAAGTAGAGGTTAGGATTAGGGAGAAGAGATTAGGGTTAGCGAGAGGAGGTTAAGGTTAGGGAGAGGAGGTTAAGGTTAGGGAGAGGAGGTTAGGGTTAGGGAGAGGGGTTAGGGTTAGGGAAAGGAGGTTCAGGTGAGGAAGAGGAGGTTAGGGTTAAGAAGTGGGGGTTAGGGTTATTAAGAGGAGGTTAGGCTGAGGAAGAGGAGGTTAGGGTTAGGAAGAGGAGGTTAGGGTTAGGGAGAGGGATTAGGGTTAGGGTTAGGGAGAGGAGGTTAGGGTTGGGGAGAGGGCTTAGGGTTAGGGAAAGTAGGTTCAGGTGAGGAAGAGGAGGTTAGGCTGAGGAAGAAGAGGTTAGGATTAAGAAGTGGGGGTTAGGGTTATTAAGAGGAGGTTAGGCTGAGGAAGAGGAGGTTAGGGTTAGGGAGAGGAGGTTAGGGTTAGGGTTTGGAAGAGGTGTTAGGGTTAGGAAGAGGCGGTTAGGTTTAGGGAGAGGAAGTTAGGGTTAGGGAGAGGAGGTTATAGTTAGGGAGAGGAGGTTAGGGTTTGGAAGAGGAGGTTAGGGTTAGGGAGAGGAGGTTAGGGTTAAGAAGTGGAGGTTAGGATTAGGGAGAAGAGATTAGGGTTAGCGAGAGGAGGTTAAGGTTAGGGAGAGCAGGTTAAGGTTAGGGAGAGGAGGTTAGGGTTAGGAAGAGGAGTTAGGGTTAGGAAGAGGAGGTTAGGGTTAGGGAGAGGAGGTTAGGGTTAGGGAGAGGAGGTTATGGTTAGGGAGAGGAGGTTAGGGTTAGGGAGAGGGGTTAGGGTTAGGGAAAGGAGGTTCAGGTGAGAAAGAGGAGGTTAGGGTTAAGAAGTGGGGGTTAGGGTTATTAAGAGGAGGTTAGGCTGAGGAAGAGGAGGTTAGGGTTAGGAAGAGGAGGTTAGGGTTAGGGAGAGGATGTTAGGGTTAGGGAGAGGGGGTTAGGCTTAGGGTTAGGGAGAGGCGGTTAGGGTTAGGAAGAGGAGGTTAGGGTTAGGAAGAGGAGGTTAGGGTTAAGAAGAGGAGGTTAGGGAGAGGAGATTAGGGTTAGTGAGAGGAGGTTAGGATTAGGGAGAGGAGGTTAGGGTTAGGGAGAGGAGGTTAGGGTTAGGGAGAGGAGGTTAGGGTTAGGGAAAGGAGGTTCAGGTGAGGAAGTTGTGGTTAGGCTGAGGAAGAAGAGGTTAGGATTAAGAAGTGGGGGTTAGGGTTATTAAGAGAAGGATAGAGTTAATTAAGAAGAGGAGGTTAGTGTTAAGAAGAGGAGGTTAGGAAGAGGGGGCTAGGGTTACGAAGAGGAGGTTAGTGTTAGGAAGTGGAGTTTAGGGTTAGGACGAGGAGGTTAGGGTTAGGGAGAGGAGGTTAGGGTTAGGGAGAGGAAGTTAGGGTTAGGACGAAGAGGTTAGGGTTAGGGAGAGGGTGTTAGGGTGTTAGGGTTAGGGAGAGGAGATTAGTGTTATGGAGAGGAGGTTAGGGTTAGGGAGAGGAGGTTAGGGTTAGGAAGAGGAGTTAGGGTTAGGACGAGGTTAGGGTTTGGAAGAGTAGGTTAGGGTTAGGGAGAGGAGGTTAAGGTGAGGAAGAGGAGGTTAGGCTGAGGAAGTTGGGATTAGGGTTAAGAAGAGGAGGTTAGGAAGTGGAGGTTAGGGTTAGGAAGTGGAGGTTAGGGTTAGGAAGAGGAGGTTACGGTTAGGAAGTGGAGAGTAGGGTTAGGAAGAGTAGGTTAGGATTAAGAAGAGGAGGTTAGGGTTTGGAAGATGAGGTTAGGGTTAGGACGAGGAGGTTAGGGTTATGGAGAGGAGGTAAGTGTTAGGACGAGGAGGTTAGGGTTATGGAGAGGAGGTAAGTGTTAGGACGAGGAGGTTAGGGTTAGGGTTAGGAAGAGGAGGTTAGGGTTAGGGAGAGGAGGTTAGGGTTAGGGAGAGTAGATGATGGTTAGGGAGAGGAGGTTAGGGTTAGGGTCAGGGAGAGGAGGTTAGGGTTAGGGAGAGGAGGTTAGGGTTAGGGTTAGGAAGAGGAGGTTAGGGTCAGGGAGAGGAGGTTATGGTCAGGGAGAGGAGGTTAGGGTCAGGGAGAGGAGGTTAGGGTTAGGGAGAGGAGGTAAAGCCCTGCAATACAAAGAGCTAAGCATTGAAGAGAGTCCCCTCATCCAGCTGGTCCTGGGGCTGAGTTCACAAACCTGTTCTACTAACACACTGAAGCCTCAGGACCACAACATCCAATCAATCAGAATAAACCAAATTACTACACAGTCAAAACAAAACTACATGACTTATTGGGAAACACAAGCACAAAGCAAAATGCAGTGCTATCTGGCCCTAAATCGACAGTACACCGTGGCAAACTACTTGACTATGGTTACTGATCAAAACTTTAGAAAAACAGGCTCAGTGAGCACAGCCTTGCCATTGAGAAGGGTAGACACAGGAAAACCTGGCTCCCTGTAGATCAAGGCTGTGACACCACTGCACCACAGCAGAACTCGAGACAGAGCTGCATTTCCTGACAAAATGTAAAACATATGAAACAATTAGAGAGTGTAATTTCTCCTAATTTAAAACCCGTATTCAAGGTTTCAAAGGCAATAGGCAACCCTTGCTGTTGCTGGACGACGCAGAGAGCTGTGGGTTGGCAGCGCACTACATTGCTGCCTGCCATAAGATGAGGGACAGTGTCTGACAGACCAACCAACCTGCACTCTATGCCATTGTTATTGTTATTGTCCATTGTATGGTCATTTTTACCCTTGATTATTGTTGTTATTGTTGTTATTGTCCTGTTGACAATCTTCATTATTATTATAACAAACAGCAGACTGGATCTGTGTCCCAAATGACACTTCTTTAAAAAATATATTTATTTGTCATTTAGCAGAGCGACTTACAGTTAGTGAGTGCATACATTTTCATACTTTTTTCATACTGGCCCCCCGTGGGAATCAAACCCAGAACCCTGGCGTTGCAAGCGCCATGTTCTACCAACTGAGCTACACGGGACACCCTGTCTTTCCTCTGTAGAGACGGTAACCCCACAAGTGCCTTGGTCTCGGTGGGGCAGGTAGGAGGTTGTGGCTGGAGGCACACCAAGATCAGAGGAGTGGATTGAGGGGCATCAGACGGGGAAGCGAGGAGAGGAGAGGAGAGAAGAAGAGAAGAGCGTTGTCTCATGTGGCCCAGGGGACGGCCCAGGGGTCATTGTGTACATTTAAATGCTATAGAGCTGTAACATGCCAGAGGGAGAGGGAGAGAGAGAGAGAGAGAGAGAGAGAGAGAGAGAGAGAGAGAGAGAGAGAGAGAGAGAGAGAGAGAGAGAGAGAGAGAGAGAGAGAGAGAGAGAGAGAGAGAGAGAGAGAGAGAGCAGAGACAGAGACAGAGAGAGAGAGAGAGAGAGAGAGAGAGAGAGAGAGAGAGAGAGAGAGAGAGAGAGAGAGAGAGAGAGAGAGAGAGAGAGAGAGAGAGAGACAGAGAGAGAGACAGAGAGAGAGAGAGAGAGAGAGAGAGAGAGAGAGACAGAGAGAGAGACAGAGAGAGAGAGAGAGAGAGAGAGAGAGAGAGACAGAGAGAGAGACAGAGAGAGAGAGAGAGAGAGAGAGAGAGAGAGAGAGAGAGAGAGCGAGTGAGAGTGCTCTGAGCCTGGCCAGGTACATACTACAGACAGACAGGCCGGCACGGTGTGGAGAGGTATACACTACAGAAAAACAGACAGACAGACAGACTGCCTGACTGAGGGGTTGCCAGGGCAGGGCCCCAGAGAAGCAGGGTTCAACAAGGCTTTACAGCAGGAAGATGAAAGATTCTCATTGATTTATCATGCAGGCAGATGGGCTTCATAGGACAACGGGCGGCCTGCATCCTTCTGCTATTCCTCTCTCTCTCTCTCTCTCTCTCTCTCTCTCTCTCTCTCTCTCTCTCTCTCTCTCTGTCTCTCACACTGTCTCTTTCTTTCACTTTCTCTCTGTCTATCTCTCTCCCTCCCTCTCTCTCTCTTGCAAAGTGTAACTACTAACTACTTCTGCTAGATGAGTGTGATGGGGGGAGAGCGAGAGGGAGAGAGAGAGGGGGAGAGAGAGAGAGAGAGAGAGAGAGAGAGAGAGAGAGAGAGAGAGAGAGAGAGAGAGAGAGAGAGAGAGACAGAGAGAGAGAGAGAGAGAGAGAGACTGAGGCTGTATATTATATCCTACTTCTATCATTACTGCTGGGCACTAGACCGGAGTGGAACGAGCGGCTGAATCTTCAGACTGTTACATCACTATCACCACTGTTACCACATCCTATCCACAAGCAGAGCACCAGAGAGCTGGACAGTGCATGACTTCCCTTGAAGAGATGTTCGGTTATGGAGGTCCTATGGCGTTCTCGATGAAGGGTCACCTAGTAACCTTTACAGTACTGAGCTGAGCTGAACCAGGCCGAGCTGAGCCAAACTGGGCTGGTACTGCGCTAGAAGGTGGCCCGGGAACACACATGGCATCCACCAAAGTTGCTGAATGAACAATGCTGCATTGAGTGGTTGCATTAGAAATCTATTTTAAAATCCACCACACATATATATATATACCCATTGAAACTGAACTAGCTCGAAGCAGAGTGTTGCCAGAAAGGTGGTTGCATCCCAAACATGGGCCTATATCCCCATATGGCCTCTGGTCTAAAGTAGTGCACTATATAGGGAATAGGGTGCGATTCTCTGGTCTAAAGTAGTGCACTATATAGGGAATAGGGTGCGATTCTCTGGTCTAAAGTAGTGCACTATATAGGGAATAGGGTGCGATTTGGGATGCATCCAGAGAGCGAGGTAAAGAGGAGCATCTGTTAGACTGACTAGCTGTGGTTCTATCATTCTAAAAACACTCTGCCACTCAGTCTATCTCTCTCTCTCTCACACACACACACACACACACACACACACACACACACACACACACACACACACACACACACACACACACACACACACACACACACACACACACACACACACACACACATATACCTGCTCCTCACCAGTACTCTTTGGCCCCCTGGCTGAATTGTAAGATAATCCCCTATGTTTGGAATAAGTTATATGTGCACTGTCTGTCTGTTTGGGTAAAAGATCAACACACACGCACGCGCACACACACACACGCTCACGCACGCACACACACACACACACACACAAACATTACTGTCACGAAACCCATCTCTCTCAAATAGAGTTGTCCAAATGCAGCTAGCTAGGTCTCTGTCGTATTCAGGGTTTCATCATGTTACTGGGAAGGAATCACCTTTTACCCACAGAGAGAGAGAGAGAGGGAGGGAGGACTTAACTCTAAAACCAGACACACCGGCCACATCCCAAATGGCACCCTATTTCCTATATAGTGTATATAACCCTATGGGCCCTGGTCAAAAGTAGTGCACTAAATAGGGAATAGGAGGCCATTTGGGACGTACACCAACTCTGACTGGAAACTCTGGCCTGTATGATTGCCACTGTCATGTACTGCCTGTTGTCACTGTAATGTACTGCCTGTTGTCACTGTAATGTACTGCCTGTTGTCACTGTAATGTACTGCCTGTTGTCACTGTAATGTACTGCCTGTTGTCACTGTAATGTACTGCCTGTTGTCACTGTAATGTACTGCCGGTTGTCACTGTAATGTACTGCCTGTTGTCACTGTAATGTACTGCCTGTTGTCACTGTAATGTACTGCCTGTTGTCACTGTAATGTACTGCCTGTTGTCACTGTAATGTACTGCCTGTTGTCACTGTAATGTACTGCCTGTTGTCACTGTAATGTACTGCCTGTTGTCACTGTCATGTACTGCCTGTTGTCACTGTCATGTACTGCCTGTTGTCACTGTAATGTACTGCCTGTTGTCACTGTAATGTACTGCCTGTTGTCACTGTAATGTACTGCCTGTTGTCACTGTAATGTACTGCCTGTTGTCACTGTAATGTACTGCATGTTGTCACTGTCATGTACTGCCTGTTGTCACTGTAATGTACTGCATGTTGTCACTGTGTATGTATCAACTTGTATCAGCTTGTATCCGGTTGTA